>NC_089781.1:1051896-1116896 GCF_040412425.1 Macrobrachium rosenbergii | reverse complement strand
TTAGTCTCCTATCGGAAAATCTTATAATTGTGTAAATTAAGTAAGGTTGCACCGAACATTAAAAAAACACACACACTCATTTTAGCTGTTGGAACGTCTAAACTGAATAAGCCGGGTGTTGTTTGCCAAAGGTCATTTGTCCTTTATCTTTGTTAAACCTTGGATGCACAGAACTCTGCGCAGTAACTTCATCGGTTACTACTGAGTAATAATTGAACATTACGGCTGTTCTCAGAACTTTTATGAATAATAATAATACTTCCTTTTGAGTTTTCGTTACTTGCGTTTTATTCCATTTTTAGCCTTTTACTCTTCCTACACTCCCGCTTCCTTCCTTCAACCTTGCTGTCCATCCTCTCTAGCTATTACTTCTCGGTTCAACTTAAGGGTTTTTTCCTCAATTTCGTCTTTATCTCATTTATTTTCTGGATCTCTTGCACTTGCTGTCATTGCACCCAATTCCCCCTGAGTGCTGAATGGCTGAAAGTGTGGCAGTGCTTGGCTGTACGGCCTAAATAGCATGATTCTTCTCTCTCTCTCTCTCTCTCTCTCTCTCTCTCTCTCTCTCCATCTACAGTATATTTCGTGTAAATGACTGAATCATGTTTATAATTAAGAAAAATTATTGCCTGAAAATATTCCCAGACTGAACTAATAAAAAATGGCATATATTTAAAGATTCCTGAAAGATAAATGACCGAACATTCCCAGAGACAACGTGATCGGTTAAGTCCTAGCCAGTGCACAAAGGCTAATGAGTACGAGAGAGAGAGAGAGAGAGAGAGAGAGAGAGAGAGAGAGAGAGAGAGGGAGAGAGAGAGAGGAACAACATCCGACTGGGCATTACCGCACAAGTTTCTTGGAAAATTTATGAAATGTCTTGGGTATTGATATTTTGATAACGCCGCAGTTGGTTTACCCATTCCGAGAAAGACTTCAACACCTAAATTAAGCGGATATTATTACTGTTAAATTATATAAGTATATATATATACACATATATAATATATACATATATGTATGTATGTATATAGATATATATACGCACGTGTATGAATACGTGCACACGAGAGACAGTTTGAGGTATGAACCATGAAAATCCTGCGTTCAAAAATTCATGCATTAATGTTTCTATCAAAGAAAAATCAATTTATAAATGCTCTTATGGTTCTCATGTTAACAGAGCAGGAACAAGGGGTTGAGAAAAATGGTTTCGTTCAACTGGGGCTACATACAAAGTTTGATGCCATAGTTAGTTAGTACAAACGTTCTTGAACATCACCAGGTAGTTAGTACACTCAAATTGTGGTGTCATTTTTTTGCTATGCCATGTGACATAAACTAACTGCAGTGTCTATAAAAATGGTCAATATTTATTGGTAGAGGAAGCTTAACAGAGAATTTCTTCGCTATATCTTGGTAAATGATCACTATTTTGGTATATTTTCTACAGTGCATGACTCTCTCTGACCAACTATGGTAAAGTAATTACTTTCTGCACATGCCCTGATGTGACCAAGGTCGAAAGTCGCAACATTTTTCAGAAACCACAATCAATTTCAACGGTAAAAACTTTCTAATTTGAACAATTATGTTTAAAAAATCAATTATTCTTAGAAAAGCCAACTTTTAGATATTTGACACAAAAACGAAAAAATCGGAAAATTCCTCTAGGTCTAAACTCCAAAGGTCACATGGCTATCAGAATACTGACACACAGTCACATAGCCATTTTGATGACCAGCTAAATAATACGGATAAATTTTGTTAGCCTATACAAGTTGCAATTTCAATTCTTTTAGCACACTTTTGAGTTTTACAACAACATAGTAATTCAGTCAAGTTGCTTGTAAGGCATGTTGCTCAAAATCACTTCAAAGATCACAAACATATAAAAATCAAGTAAAGGCGTCTTAACATTTTCAAAAACTACACTGTAGTTCATAATAAAATAGATATCTTAATTTCAATAAATTTAGCAATCAGTTATGCTTTTAGAAATGCGTGTAACAAATGTCTCATACACTTACAAACACACACACACACACACACACAAATCAGAACATGACTTAGATCAAACGGTCATATAACTATCAGTATTTTCTATATATAGGTACAATGGCACTTTGGTGACCCATTAATTAAAGGATGAAATGTAAGCCTACACATGCTGCAATGTCAATTTTTCTCGTGCACTTTTGGGTTTTACAGCATCAAAGTAATTCAATGAGATTACTTGTAAGATATATGCTGCTCAAAATTATTTCAAAGATCACAAAAGAGTTAAAAATCAAGTAAACGAGTAGGCTTATTTTGAAAGCTTAATCTAGTCCCAGTTCAGCCAAGAGTGTCTGTTGATGTGTGCTTCCTGTAAGCACTTGTATGGGCTTCTTCTTTCCAACATTTAATAAGGAGCTTGTGGAATTACATCCCGTTAGAGCATGGAATGCAGGTAGTACAGTACATACGTGTTCGTTAAGACCCGCAGCAATCTTATGTACAGGGATCTACCTCATTTTGTTCTTCACACCAGTGCGGAACCACACCTGTTCAGCACTAAGATCTCTGAAATGTGATGCGCAGAGCACTGTGACATCAGTGTCTGGAGACTGTATCACAATCCTGTGATCTCGAGCAGCATGCTTGGCATGGAGTCTTGTGTCTGTTTCTTCATGGTCAGAACACAATTCTTCTATGTGCACAGACAACTTTTTTTTACTTTCAATGCTTGGTTTGGGTCAGCAAAACCACCTCCAATAACAACCTCTTCTCCTTCATTTAACCTTTGCTTCCATGGAGAAACAAGGAAAGCCTTTAAGTTGACTTTTGTATTTGTTATAAACTTTGCCACTGCTGTGGTACTGGTGTGGCTGAACTTCTGATCTGTACCTCTAGTGCTTCAGATGTCTTTATTGACAGATCCGGGTATCTGTCAAATACAGCATCAATTCTCTTGAATTGCAGTGTACCAAGTAATGAACTTGCATGACTTATAAGCAAATTCGCCAAATGTGTATACACCACCAGATTTTAGAATTTGAATAACTGCCATGGCATCAATAAATGGGCAGTAGTCATTCCATTGGTTGGGGCAGGTAATTGTGATTGTATCTCATCACAAACAGGTTCCTCTAGCTCAGCAAGCATATGAGAGTTGTCTTCCTCAAAGTACCGTCCATATGAGCAATTGAGAAGGGAACTGAAGATAATTCAAATGATATCACCTCTCTCAATTTAATATCTCTAGATTTGGCTGAAATGACAAGTTGACCAAACAAGTTTCTGTCTGCACTGATAGAAACAAGCTTTCTTTTGCTGCTTTAACCTTTGCCCTTTTAGATAATTTAGCAAAGATTTTTACTTTTAGAATAGGTAAGGGATCCCAAAATTTCTTCTCGTTTGTGTTGAGCCTTTGCTCAACAAAGGTAGTCATCTGTAATTTTCCCAATTCATAGGCTCTCAAAAGTTGAGCAGCATCACTTGTGTTATCTACATTGAATGGATCTGTCATCAGGTCTGACATGGATGCTGTCATCAAACGTTGAACATCTTCTTCATCCTTCTTGATTCTTGTTTTGGATACTTCCTTGTGTCGGCTTATAGTATTTGGCCCCTGGATTTTGCACATTTCCTCTAGTGCTGTTGTTATAGCTGCTCGTTGGTGCAGGGGCGTCATTTAGGGGGGGGCAACTGCCCCCAAGCCTCAACTTGCCCCCCTCACACCCCCAAGCCGCAAGAAGTAACAGCAGCTGGTTTTCCATTATTCCTACCGAAATTCAAATGAGTCACCACATTAAGTTATATCTATCTATCTATCTATATTTCTCTATCACACACAATGTTCGTTTGTCCGCCTGTTTTGACGAAATACCTTGTTCATGTGGCTTCACAAAGCTCATAAAATAACTCAAAATCAAAAAAAAAACCCACCTGATTAGGCTCGCTTCGCGTTGGTGGCAAGTTAGAAACCAGCGCTCAAGAGCAGTATCGTCTTTACTGATTCCTATGATTCCACCTATGGTAAAAGGATATGTCAAAACGGAAAAAAAAGCAGGCAACATGTCAAATACATTCATGGACTTTTAAAAGACATGAAAATATTACTAACTGGTAGTTGCCATTTTATCAGGTAAGCTTCCCCAACTCTAAAACTTTAACAAGCTATGGCTAGCATCATTTCCCTCATAGAATGGACCGCAGCAAAAAAGTGATACCACAATTTATAACTGCCTAGAGCTGCTCTAGAGAGTCCATACTCATCATCCATAGCATCAGACCTTGTAAGTAGTACCAGTTGAACGAACCCCTTTATTTGGCCCGGTACAGGAATTAGCTCCTGCTCTGCAACCATTGCATTCCTTAATAATAGTCTGCATTCACTCATCTTTTCAAAAGCTATTCACTCTTATATAATGTTTATTAGCTTCTGAATCTTTTCTGAGGAATATCGCAAAGGTGTGTTAAGCCTGCGATCATTGTGGACAACACACTAACGCCCCCGCCCACCCGACACACTTTTGGTTTTCGGTTATTCTGTTCCGTTGTTTGAGGACTTAATGCCGTGTTCATATTAGCTTATACATTTATGGGAAAGTGCCTAAATGCGTTCTTAGTGTTATTAAAAGCGTTAAAACGAGATTTACACTAACCAAGAAAATGTTTAGCTACATTTTAAAAAATACAAAATTCCTGAAACCTAATTGAACATTTCGACTGATCACTGTTTAACAGTTTCATTGATATGAAATCTATATTAAATCGAATGAAATATGACGTAGGCTACATAAATTGCTTTCGGGCTGTCTTAGAGCAAGGGCTCATGCCAGCACAAGGCTGACTTAATCTAAAACGAACGCACATAAATTTTAATAACACACGTGATCAAACAATCAAATGTCATTAACAAAAACATAATGTACAGTCGTAATAATTCGACAGGAGGTAAGTTATTTGTATATATGATGTGGCTCATTCATTCCTACTGCAGTTTTCCAAAATAGTTACCAACTGCTAGTCAGGATTTTGTCACTAAAGGAAATGAACAAAGGTAGTTCCGGAACAAATATCCGGCGTGCTTCCCTTTGATGCGCTTCAGAAGTATGTTAAAAGGACTTAGTGTATTTTTCGTTTGCCTAAGCGGGGCATAGTACGATACAATTTAAGTTTGATATGCAAATTAAAATTGTATATGTGCAAGTAGCATCGTGATGCGAGAAAACGGAGTTTTTCTCGTCCCGTTGGGTGATGAAACTCAAATTTCCCGAAAATGTGTGACGTAACGAAGATCAGTCGTAAATAACACACGTTTTGAAGCAGGAAATCACGCCACCTCAAAAGCCAGGGGGTCGAGCGCCTTATCCACAGTCAGCGGATACTTTAAGTTGAGACAACATCTTCAGTAGCTGAACATTTTTGAGAGGATACAGCAGGACATATATCAGCACGGCGATTCTCTGACGAAAGTTTAGCATCTTGCCATTTGGGACTGACTTGCTGGCCGATCTCCACCGCTTGCATTCACTTCTTCCGTACTTTATTGGACTACTATCACTAGCTGGACCTACTAGGGCTGTTCCAAGCACTGTTAAGACAACATGGCTCTCGTGAGCGAGAATGGGACCGATATCCCTGTGGCCAACTGTACCGCCGACCCCTACGTCACCGACTGGGGGTTTCGCTACTTCATAGCCAACTTTACCATAGCAGTAGTCGGGACTGTTGGTAAGTCACTGAAATTAAATTTATTGTATTTTCTCAGCTGCTTGTTTGCATTCCCTTGCTTATAAAGAAATGCACTGCTAAAGTAACTAATGCTCATGCATTCTCTCGTAAGCATACATGTTTTATAGCGCGCATGATAAGAAAATGAGCAACAGTAAAAAAACAGGATAACCAGAAGAACCCGCAGATTTATCTTATCGCAACGCAAAATATCAACCTTGTGTAAAAGCACTGCTAAGTTCTGGTATCAAGATATGTTATCTTTGTATGAGCGTGAGAAAATACACACAAAAAAATTTCGTCTCTGCAGCTTGGGGAGTATCCAAGGGTCCACACCAGGCTTCCTACTCTCTTACACATCTTACCACTATTAAAGACCACCTCATGGAAAGGGCCGCGTGCCAGAATGAGGCCAGCTGAATCTTAACCAACCAACCCCGAAATTGCGTGTGGCCTGTTTCACTCTCCTGCGGAAATACAACGGCCATGCAACGAACGCTTAACTTCTCGATTTTCTAACATCCATGGAGCCGATTTTCATTGAAGTCCTTTTGGAAACCCGAATAGGAAATTGAATGATTTTCTGCTTCCTCACATCCTTTCTGGCGACATTGGTCAAATCTGAATTATCCAGCTGCTCATTGCGTTACGAATAGGTTGAAGACAAAAAAGAATACTGTATTAAATGCAAAGGTGCTTCTTACGATTAGCGATTATCCGTTTATTATACAAAGGCCAACGATACGGTCCACCTCATGCCCTTATCTCGCCCAGGCCCCGCCGAAAAGAAGGTGGAAGGGTTATACATAACCCCAGAGGAAGAGAAAGACCTGCCTCTTTAATGGGAAGAAAGGCCACAAGCCAAGAACACTTTGTACAACAATTCCTCTTTTAATGATCAAGTTCTTTTTTCAAAACATCCCCAGGCAGTTGACGTTGTACTTCCTTACCAGAATAAGAGTCAATTTCAAGACTCCAAGAGTGTGGCGTTTAAGGATGAGACAAGGGGGTCATGATGATCTACCCGTGAGAGACCCACCTATCATTAAATAGTCAGTTCACTTCACAGAATAGTAAGATGCGTACCCATGTGCAATAACTGGATCTAGCTGTTATTATGACGATTTTCCTTGTTAAATGTTCCTTTTTATTCGATCGGAATAGTCCTCCATCGGAAATCCGGATTCGTTCATCACAGGCCTTTATCATTAATCATAAATCTCAGATTTTTTTTTTTTTTTACTCACAACTGCCCGAGCACACCTGAGATAAGCTTTGCGCACTTAAGCCGCGTCTATTCATTTTCGTGCATTTTTACGCAAATTGTGATTTCCGTTTCATGGGATTTCCTGCTAAACTTTCGAGAATATAATAACGCCTCCGCATCGTCTCTTTCATGAAGCAGCGAATTCGTAAAGTATACAATGTGTCGTAATGGATGTTCCCTCGTTAATCAATTTCTTTATGACAAAAAATAACGGACGAAAGGAAAGATGACTTAACCCGTGTATATTCTTGCATACTTTAAAGTTCCAGATAATGTTTCAAAAAAGAGATGGAAAAACAATAAGCAAACTTGCAACAAAAAGTCTCACTAAATATTTTGAAGATTCCATAGATTACAGTGCTTATGAAAAATTTTTTTAGCACAACTGTCATGAATATTGACAAGGAAAAGTTGAGCACTTTATTTTTTTCGCATAAATTCACATAACCACTTGCTGTAACTAATTGTTAATCTTTCTGATTAATTCCTTCAAATAGCTGCTTCTTTAGCAAACAGTTCTGTTTACCGGTATTTTTTTTTCTTGAAGTTCCTCCAGTTTTGTGCTATCATGTTATCTTTAATTCATTAATCTGCCGTTTAAGTCCCTCGACCTATTTTGCTATGTATCACCTTTTCCCCAAAATTTGATGTCTCCCTCTAATTACTTCATATTTAATTTACTTTTCTTCGTCCAGGCAACATCGTAAGTCTGTGGAGTTTGTTCAGGTGTCGTAAGACCAACCCAGCGGCCAAGATCCAACTTGGGACATTTTTCGGCGTCCAGCTGATCGTCTGCATTCTGACGCTGCCCGGATTCTCCTTCGTCAAGAAGCTGGCCCTCTTGTGCCAAGCGGCAGACTTGCCCATGGAGCCCAAGCTCCTCTTCCTCTTTACCCACACCTTATTCTTACCCATAGAGAGGATCAACTTCACGTCCATGGCGATTATGAGGTAAGATGAGATAAGCAACCGTCACTCAAGTAATTAGAGAAAAAAAATTTACATAGCATGCTTTAAATGTTGCTGCTTATATAGTGTTACTTAGAATAACAAAATCAATTGCTAAAAGACATTATAACGTAACATACGAAACCAATGAAAAAATTTAAGGAAAATTTTAATTTTCCTTTGTCGGTACCATTGTTGTTGTACGCTTTACTCAGCCATTCCTTACCGCGAATAACATTTGATTACTATCGTTACAAAAAAAAAAAAAGTTCTGACTGTATAGTCAAATTAATATTATCGTTAATAATTATCGTCAAATTAATATGAAACACCTTTTGCATTAATAAGCTACGCCGACAAGGACCCGGTTCTTTTAATAAAGTAAAATATTCTACACTTCTGTGCTGGCATCTTATCGCCTGTGAACGCTCTGAATTTTCAGTTTCTTCTTCATATAAACAGACATGACTCTCATTTACAAAACTACAACTTGACTACATGCAACAAACATCATTCTTGGAGCACAAGAAGCTTTGAACGCAAATCAACCAAGCTCTGAAATCACAAGTGACATTATCATGACTGTTGATCTGCAGAAGTATTTGAACTAGAAACATTTTGCCTTGAAGACCTCGAGAGAATAAACCTGTCTCCTGTGTTGGGCAGTGTTTATAGTTCCTCGTTGGTCGAATCGGTAGAGTTCACGGCTAGCACTCTGCTAGACCCGAGTTCGATTCTCCGGCCGGACAATGAAGAATTAGAGGAATTTATTTCTGGTGATAGAAATTCATTTCTCGCTATAATGTGGTTCGGATTCCACAATAAGCTGTAGGTCCCGTTGATAAGTAACTAATTGGTTCTTAGCCACGTAAAATAAGTCTAATCCTTCGGGCCAGCTCTAGGAGAGCTGTTAATCAGCTCAGTGGTCTGGTTAAACTAAGGTATACTTTTGTTGGGCAGTGTTTGTTTATCTTTCAAGTTATATTGTAGAAAGGAATCATGTCGCTCATTAACAAAAAAAATTATTGCCCAAACCTTCAATTACGAATTAAATTTTCATTTTTAATTAAGTATAATTTACTGATTTCTACATATAGCGCTCACTTTACACATGCTATACACACACATACATGTGTGTGCGTGCGTGTAAATTATACTTACTTAAAAATGAAAATGTAATTCGTAATTGAAGGTTTGGGTAATAATTTTTTTGTTAATGAGTGACATGATTATTTTCTACAATATGACTTGAAAAATAAACAAACACTGTCCAACACAGGAGACAGGTTTAGTCTCTCGAGGCCTTCAGGGCAAAATGTTCAAATACTTCTGCTGATCAACAATCATGATAATATATATATATATATATATATATATATATATATATATATATATATATATGTATGTGTGTGTGTGTGTGTGTGTGTGTGTGTGTGTGTGTGTGTGTGTCAAGCTAGTATCATTATCCAATCAAAACAAAACTTGTAAAACCGGAAGGCTGGCGCCTTATGGAGAAACCCACAACATGAAAAAAAACTAGGTAAAAATAAATGAAACTGGGAAACATCAAGTTTTGCTATCAGTGTATAAGTGATGGAAATGAATGAAAGATGATGCCCAAAATAAAAACAGAAATAAAAATCAAAGCACGTTTGGAAGCGCAAGAAAATATATCCAGTCTCTTCCTCTGTACAGGAATGACAGCTGCTAGAACCATAGGCCTACGGAACCTGTGATTTTAACAAAATGCAAACAAATTAGAAAGAAAGTAATCATTACAAATTTTCACACATAAAACTTTCGTGATGAGAGACTTAATTCCCTAGACATGATAAAAAAACCTATGTGCGAGGGAGAAGGACAAGAGATGAAAAGAAACAGCCTCCTGAAAAGCGAAACTTTGTGATTTGCTCTCTCGAAAAGTCTTGCACGTGTAACGAGATGCTTCTGGGATGCTCATCCAGTTAAGAGTGCCATTACAAAATGTGCTGCACTAAATATTTCTCTGGCAAGTCAACGAACAACGTGGTCGTATACAGTTGCTTATTAGCGTAAAAATTCTTAGTTAGATAAGGAGGTTTACAACGATTTCCTGGGACTTTATATATATATATATATATATATATATATATATATATATATATATATATATATATAACAAGGGCTTTATCCAGTTATTTGCTTTTTCGTTATTTTGATCGTTCAGTGGATGGTATCCCAAAGCAAGTCGAATGTACTATACTGACAGACAATTTACAAATGCTTCTAAGTCTCTTTCTCTCTCTTACAAATGCTTCCAAGTCTCTTTCTCTCTCTTCCATTTCCAACAGGACAGGTTCTCTTCTGCTTTCATTTATTACTCGTACTATCTACGAGTGCATATGCATATATTCATCCTTATTAAGTGATTTCTTAATCATTAGCACTTAACTCAGTCCCTTACTAGTACTTTAACATAACGTATTTTGAAACTTGCAAAAGCGAAACAGTTTCTAACACATACTAAACAATTAGCATTGAACGCCCTATCTCTCCTTAAGAAAGAAATTCCGTTATTCTAAAAAATTCCCCTTTATGGATTCCCCGTTTTCTACAAGGGGATTACCCATATCAGCCCATCTCTTCTACCTAAGCGGGAACGTGCCGAAGTTGTCATTTACAGTCAATGGCGCCGTCTCAACATTGTCGTCACTAGGCTTTACTGTATAACAACAGGAAACGACGTAGGGTATCCCGTCAAGAGTAAGGGGAAGTTAACGCCCATCCTATGGCGCAATGAAAGTCCACTTCCGGATGATTCAGTATTGGCTCTCATTACGTCTTGTTAGGATAATTAAAGTATTCATGAATGCCTTTCAAGGATTCATTGAAAATTACGTTCATTTTCCTCTGTACTCTTTCAAACAAAAATCTCGATTGTGGTATTTTTTTTTATACTGCCCGCGTTGTTCTACAAAGATAGCCAAAAGCAGATAAGAGAAATAACTTGCCAGGCGAAACGTTTCTAACTACCGCTTTGTGTTTTGTCATCAACCATCCATATTTATTTATTTATTTATTTATCACTAATATGTTTACGTATCTATTTCTTTTCAGACTCGTTGCAGTACGGTGGCCTCATCACTACAAGAAGTTTGTGCAAGTCAAAGTCATTGTTGTGATGGAAATACTGATCTTTCTATACGCTCTCTCTCCTTGGCTGGTCGCCTTTGCCATTGTAAGAATAAACAAAAGACTCTTGTTCGTACAAATTAATTGAATTACGTCAGAAGCAAAGCTTTATGGTGTGAGGCGTGATAACAGCTTCCTGTGTCTACGCTAATCTCTTAGTCATAAGAATGTTCAGGTTGCCCTAATGTCAACAAACAAAACAATTTCCTTTGAGAGGCTTGGTGGACGATGTCCGACTCGTTAGCCAATAAACTTGGCAGAAAGGGCCAATGACCTAAAGACTCAACGCAATTTAGATATTCTAACTGAATTAGTGTAAAACTTAGCGGAACTTGTCATGCAAAATCAATATAACAAAATATCTAATGCAAAATAACAAATCCTTGGGAATGGTTTATTCTACACATACTGCACTGACATCAATAACAACGCTACATTGAGAACGCAACCCCTTGACCCTTCTCTCTTTTTTTTCGGCAGAACCTTCACGGGAGTTATCCTATTGAGGACCAGATGACTGTCACATTCAGTCTGGGAAAGTCAAAAACCATCAAAAACATTTATTTGGTCCATGGCATCAACCATCTCTTCCCTACCTTTGCCAGTCTGCTGGCCTACTCACTCATGATGTACACGGTAAGTGCTCTTTGTCACTGCAGGATTTCGCAAATATTGTAATTCGACATAGATGCTATGATAGGTGACAAACCCCTTTAATATTCCGATGTTCATCCACCAGACGACAAAACCAGAAAACAAAACAGTTTTACTTGAAACTTTAGACATTGGATTAAACATGTGACTGCTACTACTACAATTAGCCTACTATCGCTTCTGCTTCGTAAGAGGCTGACTTCAGTAAGACAGTTTTTGCTGACCGATTTATATGCAGAAAACGCAAAAAAAAAAAAAAAAAAAGTTTTTCACATATGAAATCAAAATGTTATTTTCTTATAGATCTTAAATCACTTTAGTACTTGGGACGAAAATAAGAAAAATCATAAATTCAAGGTAGTCAATTTCTGATTTTCCATACTTAAAACAACTTATAAATATAACTTCCTATGTTTACATTTTGTTAACCTCGCTTAGGGATTTTATATCGGTTCGAGAGTTAAGAAATGGAATAGAAACAAATAACATACTTTTATATAGACCCAGAATACTAACTTCTACTTGCATATCTATGGTCGATGACACACAGTTCACCCTCACCTCTCTCTCTCTCTCTCTCTCTCTCTCTCTCTCTCTCTCTCTCTCTCTTGCGATAATACTTCTAAGTTTTCGTTAAATTGTTCTTTTCCTTCCAGATGATCAGACAGAAACAAGCGATGGGCGCCCACAAGGACAAGAACGCCACGACCATGGACCACGTCGCCTACACCATTCGTCTAGTCATCCTCGTCAATCTGCTTCTCGATGTCCCCCACACTCTGGCCCATCTTCTAAGGGTGAGCCAGGTGCCCTCGCTCATCATCCACAGCATCTTCTACATGCACCTGGCTCTTGATCCCTTCATTTTCGTTGGCATGAACGTCCATTACCGCAAAGCTCTAGTTACCAGCATCCGTTCTTGCTTCCGCAGCAAAAGCAGCCACAATTCGCAATCGCAACAGGGTCTGGAAGTGCCGGCCCAGAGAATGAGTCTCCTGAACGTGTCTCAGTCCTCTCAGACGCGTAGTGGAGCGACCGAGCTGACAAATGACTCCGGGGTGTCAAACGTCTGAGTCTCCCGTTTACCCCATCTTAGAAAAATTTTCTTTATTCGTGAAACGGGACCTTTTACTCTTTCGCGCACACACTGCGGCCAGTTGCGTCCGTTGTTTTAGGCTGATGAATGTCAACGCAAAATCCAGGGTGGAAAAAGAAGCAAAATCCAACCGAGCTAGACACGGAGAATGATTTCAGACCAGGAATGTGCTGTATATTTGAATGCTGTTTTTTTTTTTTTTTTTTTTTTTGAGATTTTCTGAACCTCTGAACAGGAATGGTTAGTGATGTTCAGCGGTGTCTCTTAGGGAAAAACTATATAGTTACTTGGTTGCCTTTTGATTGCAAGAAGTATCAAAATATGATTCTGCAGGTGATATCAGTTTATGATTCTGCAGGTGATATCAGTTTCAAAGGAAGAACTATGCTTTGGGAAATAAGATTTATGTTCGCCCACTGGGCTTCTAATTCGTCTGCTTGACGTGATCATTCGTTCTTTCTTAATATCTTTATGTAACGTTTTTCTTTACCTGATTGTGCTTAAAACACACTCTGTGATTAGGAATGCACCGATTATAAAAATATACTTTCTTTCACATTTTAAATTTTGAATTCCCTTCTTTGACAGGACGTTCACGCTGGCAGACATTCTACACAGCAATTTTCCACATGTTGCTACATTTCATAATGCTACATTTCATACTCTCATACGATCATTGCTGGATGAAAAAAATATATACACATAATCAGACGGCATTAAAATAACTTTGATTAATTTTATATTTCTTTGTGTTCCGATCAGTGTATACTTGCAAAGTGTATACAAGCGAAATTCTATGCAGTCAACTGACGAACATGATTATAAAAACAATTTACAGTGAAGAAGACGATGACTACATAAAAAGACGAAGATGAAACTTGATAACGACATACTGTACAAGTAACAGTATCTATGTCATTCGTCAGAGAACACATTTCAGTACATTTTTTAAACCAAATACTGTATTCGGATATGCACATAAGCTGTGCATAGTTTGACACATGTATTGTATAGCACACACAGTGAGTTCGAATCCCACTGGTGACGAAGCAATTATGACCAATTATCATTTTCTTTGGGTGTAAGTTATTCCCGAGGTATAGTGAACTGGATATCAAACGGCATTTGCGGCTTAACACGTGAATATAAAAATTTCACTATGTATGCAACAAATATTCAATATATATATATATATATATATATATATATATATATATATATATATATATATATATATATATATATAATGTGTATGTATGTAAGGCTGTGTTTATTTGCACAACATAATTTAAAAAACACCTTGCCCATAAAATATGAACCATAAATAGAATGACATAATGAAAACCTGTTCTACTGTCAAAGATTCGAATCCGGTACGTGTCATCAGCAGATGCTGGCTAGCAAGATATATGATAAGGAGTATTCCATCGTGGAAGTACTATATAAAAATTTAAAAAATAAAAAATAACAAGCAACAAGACTCATGAAGAGAAGAATATTTTCTGGTAGCCGTCAGACTAAGGCTCAAGAAAAGAAAACATTTTCATCAGCAACATACGGCGTGAGATCAAAACAGCGATGGCAACGTTAAATACTGTTCAAATAAGCGGTAAACATATGTTTATATGAACAGATGAAGTCATGTAAGACATCTAAAAACCACAGTTTATCCGTCAGCCTTACCACTGGTCGGCGACAGCTTCGTGCGTGTAAACAAGCTTTGGTAAAGATTCCGTTTGTCTACAACGTTAAATGTCAGTAAGGTAGATGAATTAGCACTTTTTAATTTGCTGAAAATTATAAAAAAAAAAAAACCACCATTCAGGTCACTAACTTGACTAGTTTGCAAATAGAAAATACAATTATTTTTAATATACTGAAAACAACAACAAAGACAATCCGTGTATGAAAAACATTACAGAAAAGAAATAAAAACCTCATTACCATTAAAAGGTATGCTTTTGGATCGTGGGTTAGGATTCTAACTATAGATCTTACCCCATTTTATCTTTAACCACAGGCCACGGCAATCCTGATACTGAAAAGTTCGGACCAACAAGAACAAAATGACCGCTTAGTGAAATCATCAGCCTGGAGCATTGGCGATCACCGCTAATATTAGCAGCAAAACTCGCTAGAAGCAGTTAATCACTTGTAAGCACATGAGACCCGCAACCACAGTCTGGACTCGGGCGGCTTTCTCCCGTGAGCGGAAACTCTTTAACACCTCATCTGTCACAACGGTCTGGAAATTCACTAATGCATCTGAGGCTAGAAAACATGCAGAGAACTGACTGCCCTGGCGAGATGATCCTTAATTAGCATCACATCTGGCCTACTTTCACGGGGGACATATGGTCTCTGTTCCTGTGAGCAAAAGGCTTCTTTCACTCGTCTAACAGATGTTGACTGTTTCAAAGAAGAGATACGTTGTCTTCTTTATATATATATATATATATATATATATATATATATATATATATATATATATATATATATATATACATGCATACATACATTAAACTTAATCACTTGCATTAATACAATTAATAACAGGACCTCATCTAAACAGGATGGTATCTAGGGGAGTTATTTATTCAGGAAAAGTTACAAGCTTTCCAGGAATAAGTATCCTCGTCGAATGGTAGACATTTTTACGGCTGCCAGACGATGACAGTTAATTCTAGAAAGCCTGTAACTTTTTCTGAGTAGATATCTCCACTGGATACCATCCTGTTTAAATGAGGGTCTGATATTTATATTTATGTATGCATGTATGTGTGTATATAATATGTATATATATACACAAATATGTATATATACACATGTAGAGAAAATACTCCCATTATATATATATATATAATATATATGTAGTATATATATATATATATATATATATATATATATATATATATATATATATATATATATATATATATATATATATATATATATATATCACCATATACCTTTTGCTTTTCGGAATGCAGCCAAAGGGTAAAGCCATCTGGCTTTCAGCAAGTATTTAGAGATAAGGTTGCCCCTATGGCTTATTCTTGATCTCCTGTTGCTGCTGTTACCCAGTTACCCAGTCGTAGCCGAGCCGACTGATGGCAGAAGGTAGCGTGCTAACCACAGACCTTGCAAATGCTAACTCAGTGATATACCACTGATGTACACTAGCCATATGAACTCTCATTCCCTCCCATACGCACAATATATATATATATATATATATATATATATATATATATATATATATATATATATATATATATATATATATATATATATATATATATATATATATATATATATATATATATGTGTGTGTGTGTGCATGAGACTTTAGGCCCTGTTTATGTTAATGAAGACTTCAGCAGACTTCATATGGTAAAATAATCAAGGTCTTAAAGACACAGAGGAGAGTATGCCCAGATCATTTAGCAGTGATGGCAATATCTTGAATGTGTTATCACTTTGACAGCGTTAAGATAAGGGGTGAAGAAACTTACCAAATTTAAACTCGTCTTTGTGGAACTCAGGGTCTTATTATCATTATTATTATTATTATTATTATTATTATTATTATTATTATTATTATTATTATTATTGTTGTTGTTGTTGTTGTTGTTGTTGTTATTATTATTATTATTAAATTTAGGCTGTTTTTCTCAACTATGAGATACCTGAAGACAGAAGACATAATAACGGTTAATATTTCAAATGCTGAATTGTCGACGATCACCAGTACTAAAACCTTCCACAACATTAGGCCAATGAAGAATTAGAGGAATTTATTTCTGGTGATAGAAATTCATTTCTCGTCAGAATGTGGTTCGGATTCCACAATAAGCTGTAGGTCCCGTTGCTAGGTAACCAGTTGGTCCTTAGCCACGTAAAATAAATCTAATCCTTCGGACCAGCCCTAGGAGAGCAGTTAATCAGCTCGGTAGTCTGGTTAAACTAAGATATACTCTCTCTCTCCACAACATTAGACTCGTTATACACCTACACTGAAGACTCATCAGCTGCGAAACGAGGTCCCTATATGCACACAGGACTGTTTTTCAAGTACACTTGTATTTCCTGAATAATAAGAGCCTTCCTTTCCAATATTTTTTTCATACCACAATACAGCTTTTGTAGACCTTCCTACCTACTTTCCTCCTAACACTCTTTTCCCCAACCTATCGTCGTCCATCCTTTCCACATGACCAAACCATCTCGAAACACCAAAAGCCATCCTTGTACCTATGCTAATATATTTACCGTTCTTTAATGTAGCTCTGCCTTTACTACCTTTTATAGTCTTCTGTTTCCACTACTTGAACAGCTTCAGCACTTGTTTCTTTAATTGATATTCGACATCCACACTTCATTTCCATTAAGGAGAGCTGGCTCAATTGTCCGTTCATAATTCGGCATTCATGGACACTCCATCTCCTCTCGATCTTTTGCAAACACCCTGTTACTCTCCTTGCTTCACCTATTTTGTGGCTTGCCTCCCGTCTCAGCCCACCATAATCTGCCATATTCATCCCCAGATAACTACCTATACTGATCAACATTTTCCATTATTCTGCATTCCATATCAACATCTTTTGCACTTTCTTTTTGGTTTCCATTTACCCTTATGACCCTACATCTGTCACAATTACTCTCAACTTTCTCCTCTTGCAAACATTCTGAGACTGGTCACTAGTTTGTGAATTTCATCTTAACTATCCCCAGTCAGTGCATTATCCATTCCAAACTCTAACCATGCCATATTTTCTTATCGCACAACTTTGTACCTACAACTGGCGTCTTTTCTCTGACTGCTTACGTAACACCACCCTATGGAACTGCCATATAGATACAACTGATCCTTATCTTAAACCCACTTTTACTCAAAACGAGTCATTAAGTTGCTGATCATGCCTCCACGAAAAAGTGCAAAAAATATAGCCGATATCTATTTTTAAAAAAATACTGCTGAAAAGGATAACAAGACTGAAATAACCAGATAAACATACCACTAAATTTTGCAAGAAGGAAAAATGAATTAGAATAAAGTAAGAAACGTGATAAAAAAAAAAAAACACTGTCCAAACTGGATCTTTCCTAAATAGTGACCCTAGCAAAGTTCGAGGTCTTTATCTAGGACTAATATTTCTTTGTGATATTTACAAAGTCGGTTGAGCTTTAGACCGTCATTCGATGGGCCGGAGTTCAATTCCGCCGCCGCGGCTGATGAAGAGTTAGAGGAATTTATTTCTGGTGATAGAAATTCATTTCTCTATAATGCAATTCACAATAAGTGTAGGTCCCGTTGCTAAGTTCTTTAAAATCTAGGGCCAGCCCTAATATTAATCAGCTTTGGTCTGATAAAACTTTAACACAGTCTTTTGTTTATGTTTTAACGGTCATTCCCAACGGGCTTGTACTAAGTGGATACATACTGGGTTAAAACGCTTGGGGTCACAATCTAGGAAACGTCCAAAAACTTGTCATAAGCATTCATAACACTGCCAGAAGACTGCTCTGGAGCTTTAGAGCAGAGGGTAAAAAAAAAAAAAAAAAAACTGTGGTTGACAATGCCAGACGGGTAGCAAGTACCAACTTTCAGTAACGGAAGTTCTTGATGAATTAAATATATTCCTGAGGCAGTGTGCCAAACGGAAATCCTCAGACGATGATCTAAACCATAATAACCACTGTATGGGAAAGGGAATACCGCTACAGTTTATCTAAAAGAATAGTTTTATAATTGTTGTTGCATATTGCTTCAAGAATGTTCAAATCCTTGCTTGGTTCACAGCATGTTTTGTTCATAACGTTGGTATACTTCAAAATATGCAGCCTGCACAAGCTCTTACATTCAAACGCAAAGGCGTTGCATAACAATTAATAATAAATAACAAACCTTTTTTGTTCTATTTACCATAAAACTGCAGAACTATTTTCCAGGCCGTGTTACTCATGCCAGTACTCACAGGGTAATGTTATTTACGTAAATAAATTTATCCACATGATGTTTCATCTTTATTTATTTGCCATTCTCTTCATTCCTTAGCGGTATTCTGTTACATGGAAGCTCGCTTCGCAAATCAGAATCACTGTGGGTTTAATTTTAGATGAATGCATGCACAGTTTGAAGAAGAAGAGAGTTCTGCTTTTAACTTTTAGAACTAACAGAAGAAACAGTCAGGCAAGACACGATATTTCGGCCAAAATTATGCTCGATCGCCACACAAAAGAGAAGTATAAGAATAGAATCACATTACGCGAATATGACATCATGCACCCACATAGCAGGAGGGAGGTTCTCGGACAAACTGACAACTGCTATAGTAAGGACATACATGACAATCTAACTTTAACAGCAAGTAATTATTTTATTCAAATAAGTACAGAGTAAAAGTGCGCAAGGGGGAACAGTACTTAGATAAATTATTATTAAAAACAGTTTAACAAGACCACTGAGCTGACTATCAGCTCTCATAGGGCTGGCCCGAAGGACTTGGATGAAATGACAGGTCTAGGCTAGAAGCCTAGCACTGGGACCAAATAGGTCATTTGGTAGGGTGATGAATGAATGAAAATGAAATTAAAAACTGCACAAAGACACACGCTGTCATACTGGAACACACTCACACAATAAATATATTTATACTCATGTTTCCATACTCACTAGTAAGGTGTATTAAATTCTAAAATAAATTAAGTAAAATTTCAAACTTTAGCTGTTTTAAAATTCATTAGACGCCTAAGGGCTTTCGTATTTCCATTATTTACTTTTTATATTTTATCAATGAAATCACAGCTCCTCATGAACATTAGAATTGGCATTTACTGAAAATGTGGGAGATTCTGACAAAATTTCCTTCACTGATCTATTTCCAAAATTTGATAATCGCTGCAGGTTATATTTTGGACATGCACATAATACACGTTTGTCTGTTATCAACACTTTGCAATCTGGGCATTCGGGAGGAGGGCCACATGGACTGTTCATTAAGTGTTCATGTGTCAAACGAGTATGGCCTATGCGAAGACGCGTCATAATTACTTGTGTGTGTGTCTCTCTCTGATATGATGAACTCCATTTTCCAACACTGGATTTTATCTGTTTTAATTTGTTATTTTCAGGTTCTTCATTCCATACATTTTACCATTTACGTACAATGATTGTTTTTATCAGGTTCTTCATTCCATATATTTTGCCATTTACTTACAATGATTGTTTTTATATATCTTATTTAGTCACTAATAGGGATGTTTACATTTGCTCTTGTCATGTGGACTGCTTCTTTAGCTGCTTTATCAGCCTCTTCATTTCCTTTAATCCCTACATGGGCAGGGATCCAACATATTTCAATATTTTTTTCCATTATTATACAATTTATTGAGTGAAAACTTAATTTGTTGTACATTATTTTTTATTATATAGCTTTGAATGGCTTCTATAGGCTTCTGGAGTCGCTATAAATCACAAAATTATTAAATGAGGCTTCTTTAATTATTTTTATGGCTGATGCTATTGCATATAACTCATCTGTAAACACTGAGGCATCATCTGGTAGAGAGAAACGATAGGTTTTGTCTGGGGATGCTGTAGCATATCCCACTCCGTATTGTGACAGATCCGTCAGTGTATATTGCGTAATGTGGACCTTTTCGGATCATATATTCTACTGTGTGTTGTCTATGGTGTTCTGGGGTATATGAATAAGTTTTTGATAAATATTTTAAGTGTGTACAAATTCTCATTTTATACACTGCCCAAGGAGGAGGTAATTTTACTATTAAATTTTACTATTATATTTAGCGACTCAAACAATCTTCTAGCTCTAATTGGGAAAGGAGGTGTATGATTGTTTATGAACACATCTCTTAATCCAAATAATTTTTTGGTTGGAGAATCGCTTGTCTGAATTCTCAGAGCACTCTTCATTATTTCTAGCTCTCCATGGAGAAAGAGAGGTAGTTCACCACATTCAACTTGTAAAGACGACTTTGGTGATGACTGGAAAGCTCCTGAACATATTCTAAGACCTTCATTATGAACTGGGTCTAACGTTTTCAGCGTTGCGTTTGATGCTGAGCCATATATTTCGCTTCCATAAATCAATGATAGACAACACTGTTGCTTTAAACAGTACGGTAAGTGTATGTCTATCGGCTCCCCAAGTAGTGTTTTATAGTTTTTTAAATTGGTTTAATACTCTTTTACATTTTTATTTCATGTATGTTATGTGGGTTTCCAGTTCAAGTGAGTATCAAATACTAATCATAAAAATTTTGCTGTTTGGCCAATTGGTATGATTTCTGAGTTTTAAATCTATTTCTTCACCTTTTTTCACTTTTTATTTTTACAAAACATTGCTGCTTGAGTTTTTTTGTATAGAAAATGCAAAGCCTACAGATGAGGCCCATTCATCTATTTCTATTATAGTTTTATGAATGATTCCCTCTGCATGTTTTATGCGAGATGCTGAATCTTCCATATACAGTTACTTTTAATTCCGATAGGTATATTATTACTGATATCATTTATTACTAAAGTAAACAGTGTGCCACTAAGGACGCTTCCTTGTGGAACACCATTTTCAAGTGGAAATGTTCTTGACAATACATCATCAATTCTCACTTGAAAAGTGCGATTTGTCAGAAAGTTTTGGATAAACCTAGATAAATGCCCACGGATGCTGTTTTTATGTAACGTTTTTAATATTGCATGTCTCCATGTAGTATCATATGCCTTTTCAATATCAAAAAGAAACGCGATCTATAATGAAATCAAGAGTTAACAGAGAATTTGAGATCTATTGTCCAACGAAAAAACTTGGGGAGTCAAAATTTTAAATGAACGAATGCAATGTCATTTACCCTACATGTAGAACTACTCATTTCATTATTTTTTTTCAGCCCTAGAGATTGAGCGATACATCATATTTGTACAGTATGTTTTAGCAATGGAGGTCAGAGAGAGAAATACTGAGAGAGAGAGAGAGAGAGAGAGAGAGAGAGAAGGGGGAAGAGAGAGAGAGGATATGGCAACGTTAAATAAACATCCAGTTACTTGTGTTTTCCCGCCGAAGTTATATAAATTTTTGTCACTACTTACTTCTGCACATCATAGAGAACGCTCTTGGATGGATTTAAATAGATTGGGTTTAAATATGGGTGCAACCTGACCTAGCTGTCACAACATTTACTGCCATTAATTCCAGCTGACCTTTAAATTTTTGCGTGAAATGCAAATATGAATCTGTAAAAATTAAAGAAATTATCATTACCTCGTATGATGATGCAATAATAAGCCTGTTCATAACGGAAAACGAGTAAATATTGCCGTTCTGATAAACAGTACTACACCGAGATATCCACACTCCCATCTTTATAGATCTTATATGAACATGAAGTCATTTTGAGAAATTCTGATTACTTCGGACATGCCAATCCAGTCTATCTACTATGTTTATTAAGTGAGAGATCTTTTAGAAAAATATGTGCTTGTTTCATTTATGCAGCAGATTTAACTTCTATAAGATATAATTTGCATTGTATTTTCATATTCTGTAGGTTCCTTGAGAGTAAATTTACTGAGATTATATTAGGTTTTCTGTATAAATTAAATTAAAATTCGATGAACGAAATCTAAAGAAAACTATTTCTTCACGATTTTCTTGCCGAGTTTGTACACTGTACATGGCTATGGATACATGTACCTAAATTTCCTTCTTCCTCTCTAGATGAAGATGCTTAGGTATATTTACCTATTGTTGATATTGTTTTGTTGACATGTTGTAAACATAATATCATTGGTTCATATTCTTTTAGTAATCGTTGTATTTCTCCTAGGTGCAATCTGGTCTGCAGACCATTTATATTCCATTGTATATTATGGCTATTGAAAATATTTTATTATAGCGGTCGAGTTTTGCTTTCTTTTTTTGTATTATCAACTTGGATTTTTTCTAATAATTTACTCACGACATTCATTTGTTTTTCTTTGTAATAACTAAGTGCTCAATGCACATGCAACTTTTTTCATGGGTACTCAAATCTGTGGTTTCTTTTTTTCTATATTTCACAACATGCCTTATAATGTTTGTTAAACCATCTTTTGTTATGTTTTTGTTATTATTGCACAATTCTACAAAACAATCATTACAATCACGTGTGTTTTCATGTACATTACTTGTTTCTTTTGTTCTTGTACCAATTATTGGTGATGGAGTAATCTCTTCCCCCTTGACATAACCATTGCTAACTTCAACTTCAGTGTTTTGGATATCTGTATCCATAGGTTTTACTATTATTATTATTATTTGCTTTTGTTCTTTCTTCATATACTTTGTCTTTGGTTTAACCGATGTTGCTCTAATAATACAGTAGTTGGTTTTTTCGTTTTGGGTGGTGTTCTCTCCAAAGGCCTCTTTTTATTATCTTTAGTTTCCGGTCCTTCATAACTTTCCCCTGTTACTTCTGTAGTAGTGTCTTCTTGTGCTCCTAACATTAACATTGCAAATGAATTTGATAAAATGTTATCCATATCCTTTGTGCCCGTTTCTTGACTCTTTACCATATTAATTTTTTCTGTAAAGCATTATTTTCTTCTTGAGATTTATTTTCCGGCGTTTTGTTACTTCTGTCTGTATGAATTTTTGTTTCATTATTGGTTTTTGTTATCGAAGAATATGTAAGTTTCTTAGCAGGATCTTGAATTCCTCTCACTTTCAGTTCAAATTTAGCCTCTTTTATAGACATCCCTGTTCTTTTTTGTAACATTTTTAATTCCGTATTGTATATGCAATACATGCATTCTTTGGATCTTGCCTGATGATTCTCCCCACAATTTATACACTTTAGTTCATTGCATTTCCAATGTGTGGTATGTTCAGTAGATCCACAATAAGCGCATGCCGGTTCATTTCTACAATTTTTCTGTGTGTGCCCATACTTACTGCAATTTTGACACTGCAGTGGCTTTGGGACGTAGGGTCTTAAATCTCTGTTTTGGCCTAAAATTTTTATTTTTTGCGGTAGATCTTCACCCTCAGACTTTATTTTTGCTATTTTTAATATTTGTTTATTCCTTTTTTTTACTTGGTACAACATATACCTCACATTCCTGGACCTTGGGGTTTCTCATTCTGAGAGAGTCTAATAGCATTTTGTTTTCTATTGGTTCGTTGTTGTTTTTAGAAAGTACAATGGTAACCTGAATGCTGTTCATAGTATCGTGTTTCTCCACTTTTACATTAATTGTTATCTATATTTCTCAAAGACAAATAGTCTTCGGACTGACTTTTTGTTGTGACTTCTGTAAGCCAATTCTTCTCCTTTATTTATCTGAACGACATTTCTGCCGTTGGATGCCGATTTAATAGATAATTTTCTAATTTTAAGGCTGAAATATTCTGGTCAGCTTCCATGGTTAGGAATCTTGACCAACTTCCACTCCCAAAGAAGGAGTCAAAGTGCGTTAAGGTTGGGTCAAGACGATATTTACTTTTTTTAGGTTTTTTCTTCACTGGAGCATAGGATTCCAGTGTAATTACACGAGTATGTTTCTTGGATTTTGCCCAACAAAGGTTGTCAGAGGAGCTTCCAGCGGCCGTCAGCTGTGCTGATACTACCATCATAGGGACCAAGGGCACCTAAATCCTTACGATCGCTATTCATAAAAACTAGAGACAAAAAAAAAATAATAATAATAACAAACCTGAAAACCTTAAAAAGATATCATCAGCCTTTCATGGAGTTTATTCCTCCACCAATGGCACAAATGAGAACCGACTCCCAAATGTCCGCGTCCCTACCCAATCCCACAGGGGATGACACAACATGATTAGAGTGGTCCAAGTGTAAGCCAAACCCGCTTGCTAGGACTGAGAGTACTACAAGAATACAATCATCCCCACCCTAATCATGTTATGGGCAAACCGGATAGAATGCCGAAAGTCCTGTCCCCAGAACCAGAACACCCCCCTTCCTCTGGAATCCGTGGTCCAGCCCTAAAGAATTGTTCCGCCTTAGAGCTATCGATCTGATAACTCTCAGGTCTGAACATTATCGGGCAGTTGATGGTCCTACCATAGTTCCCACTATTTAGCTTCGGATACAAACCCAGTCCCAGTTGTGATATCTTTCCCTGCTTATCAGGTCAAATAAATTTTAACAAAAGCGGAAAATTCCGCAAAAATTAATTCAAAGAAATACATAATGGTATATGGGACTCTTGAACTCAAACCCAGAAACAGATTCCTGGGGTTCAAGATCCCCCTCACCGCGTCAAGGTGTTCCCATATCGAGAGGGCCTCAGATAAAGGAGGTTATAAACTCAGCATGCAAGTTAGGAGTAAAAAAAACAGAAATCATGACTAATGAAATAGAAAACTATATAGAAATGTGCGAGAGACAGCTGTAGAAATAAGAATCGAGTTATAATTATGAAACCTGCGAGCAGTAAAGCAAAGAGAACTTCAAGAACTGGAAGGGATGCGATGAAGGATCAGGAAAGAATCTTAGAATAAATATCTACTACGCCCTGCTGAGGCTAATAGGTGAAACACGTAATTCCCGGTGGAAAATACAGCAGAATAAAAAATTCACTTCCACATCATAGTGACACCAGAAACGAAAAGCTGGTGAATGAAGTTGTTGAAGACCAAAGACGGAAGCTGTATAAAAAGGTAAACAAAATGAATAAAAATAAATAAACGTTGAAGTAAAACAAAAAATAGAGTAACTATTAAAAATCAAAGATGTCTCAGCTGGGATTAGTTGAAGGTAGGCGTATAAAAACATATATAGAGGAATAAGTACAAACGAGGCAGTAATAATGATGAAGGCTTAGCTAAATATGCTGTATCTAAAACCTAACTATTGTAGAAAAAATGATAATATGAACTATGAATTATGTGGGAAGAAGGAAACAAATATTAAACCGACTGCAGAAGACTTCAAAGGCTAACCAGAGGGGTAGCAAGATAAATAATAAAGGCAGTAGAAAGTACATATGTATTTTGAATAATAAGGATAAGCTTTCCTTAGGTTCCAAACTTATTACTTGCCCACAGCTGCATAGAGACGAAACATGGAACCACCGACAGAAATTTGAGCACGTGGCTCCCCTAGAAGAGACGCAAGATTAGTGCAAGGCATGTCACCACAAATTTGCGCTGCTAAAGGAACGTTTCAGAGGGTATTCAACATTTGCTTACCAACCAAAACAATCCTGTGGGAACAGGCAGCCATTCAAAACTTCCCCAGCTCAGCCACTTTGAATGAAAATACAAGTCTCACAAGATACACATACATATTTTCGTTAAGCTTTACCGTCAAATTTATAATTTTTGCCGTGTACTCCACACGCAGTTCTCTACATGAACCAAACCTTATACAGAGTTACACACGCTCAACAATATATATCAACAATTATTCGTCGCACTAATATAGAACAAACTAACTGCATGGTGGATGGAAAAGGAATCAAAGGAGGTCACAGTTTTGGCTACGAAAAAAATAAAAGGAAAAAGTACTCTGTTCGAATACCGTAAGCAATCAAAGTATTGTAAAATATTTCTGAAGCTATTCAACTTACAATACATTACTATTACATGAAGACAACGTACAAATGACGATATCACACAAGTGGGAAAAACACATTTACTCAATTTATTAAGCAAATTAAAATGAAGGGATTTGATGACAATATAAAAACAACGAAAAAGATATTTTATAGGTTATTAACTAACAATACATGACTTTCACATATTGACATATAAAACTCACTACTTTAGACCTGACCCAGTAGCTTTCGCGCGGGTTGGACATGTCTTTGAAGTGCTTTTGCGCGATCTTCAAAGTGAAAACGAAGAAGAACGAGGAAAGAGAAAATAAGTACATTAGAAATTAAATCAAGTCAAGGGAATATCAGTCTATCATACAAACATTTTCTCATAATCATCAATGCAGCACGTAACGATGCAACTCTAAAGAAAGTACTGGAGAAAGCTGAGTCAGCCCCAATCGAGAGAGAGTCAGCAACCTGCGGACATTGCTCTGGAGAAGTTGTTGATGAAGGCACTTGCTGTCATACTTGACACATGGTTTCATTACAGAGCCCAGATACACAACCATACTTGGTAGTGAGAACATATTGTACATCTGTAATAACTGCAAGAGGCCTGAACAAAGAACACATAAAAAGCTCATCGAAGATGAACTTGAAGAAATAAAAGAAAACAGAGATATTAACAAAGTTGATTCAGGATTCGGTTCAGAAAACTAGTGATTAATGATCAACATATATGAAATCCAAAACAAAATTGATAATGTTGATAAAGATGTAAAGACCATGACAAACATGGATAAAACGTATGCTGAATCATGAAAGACAAAAAAAGTGCTTCAGATCAAATCTACAAACGAAGAGAGCACAGCAGCAAATGAAAAGAAACAAATTATGAGTCAAATAACGGCCCCAGTTGAACAGGTTAAAACAACAAGAGATGGACACTTATTTGTAAGATTTCCAGACAGGAAAAACTTAGAAAAGGCAAAAATGGAGATTCAGAATATCAACAGTATATCAATAAATGAGAAGGGTAAACTTAAACCAAAAATAAAAGTGGTCTATGTCCCGAAGGACGAAGATGATACTGTCTCTAACATTGTAAAGAAAGATCCATGGATAAATAACCTCATCTCTGAAAATGACGACCTAAAAATTGTAAAGGAAATGACAGCCAAAGATGACAAATACAAACACTATATCATCAAATGCACACCACAAATACGAAAGGCTATCTATGACAGAGGCGATAGATTGTTTACACTGTACGAGTATAGCCGCTGCAAAGTATATGACTGTTGCATGCCCTTATCAATGTTAAAAATGTCAGGAATTTGATCATAGCGCAACAAATTGGAGAAATGACCAAGCTTGCTCTAGATGTGGTGAAAATCACAAATCAAGTGAATGTGCTAGCAGCATCTTCAAGTGTAAAAATTATATAAAGAAAGGCGTAGTGATACTAAACATAAAACATGATGGCAATAAGTGCACGGTATATAAAGAATATGTATCAAAGGTGAAAAATAATATAGACCATGGCTTTGACTAATAATCTTCTATGTAATTAATAAACATACAGTCCGTAGGAAATAAAACTAAAATTATTAGAAATCTGATAAATGATCACAATCTAGATATATGCATACTAACGGAGACTTGGCTAAGCAATAATGTAAGCGATTACTCTAAAATAAATGAAATGACGCCAAGGTCTCACAACTTTTACCATGTACCGAGAGAAAAAAACGGTGATGGAGTGGGAATCTTTGTCAAAAAAGTGTACAAAGTATCTATGATGAACCAAAATGTGTTCAGTACATTTGAATACATCAATACCAAAATTACACACATAAACAAACACATACAAATCATAACAGTTTATAAACCACCAAACACAAATAAGAGATTACTCCTAGATGAATTCGGTGACTTCCTCGACTTGTTAGCTGATATCAAAAATATACTGATTTGTGGTGACTTCAACCTGCATCTGGATGATAATGATGACAAATATGCCAAAGACTTTATAGAGCTACTTGAAAGCCACGACCTCGAAATTAATGTGAACAGTCCTACATCAGTATGGAACCACACAATTGACCTAGTGATACAAAACAAAAACAACGAGAATGTGAATGACACAGGTTGAGCCTGAATGCGTGATATCCCCAACACATAAACTAGTTATATGTAGTATAAATGTCTGGAAAGGTTATACACTGAAAAAAAAACTATCACTTACAGAAACAAAACCAACTTTAAAGCTGATGAATTTACTGATGAGAGTTTAAAGAAAATAAGAGACAAGAACCTGAAGTGCAGGTGTAATTTGGGGAATAGCTTGACAGGCGACCAAGTATGTGTGAGCTGTTTTACATTCTATAGCAAAAGTATATTGGCGTCAAGCTACAACGATAAATGTCCAGAAGTAATAAGGCAAATAACAGTTAAAGAAAATGCCAAATGGTTCAACAGTGAATTACGCGAAGCTAAGAAAAAGAAAAGAAAAATGGAAGATCTATGGAAAAGATCGAAAGAATCAAGAAGCAGTGAAAATTGGTCACTGTATAAAACAGCTAGAAATCATTACAACGACTTGATTATGAAAACCAAGAAAATATATTGCAATAAAATGTTTAGTGCAGAGAAAAATCCCCCAAAACTCCATGACAATTTAGCCGGAATATTGGGACTGAAGAAAGAAAAAGTTCTACCTGACGTGACTAGTGACTACAAAAACTTGGCCGACAACTTTGTGAACTGCTTTGAAGAAAAAATTGAAAGAATCTGTCATAGTTTAGATAAGAAGATTCCTCCTGATCTCCCGGGGATCGTAGTGAGAAATAGCAAATTCAGCAAGTTTAAAGAACTGAACATGAATGACTTTGACAAAAAGATAAAAATAAAAAACACCTATTGTGAAAATGACCAGTTTCCCGTAAGTGATATTAAAGAGGCAAAAAACTTTGATCAGTTGCGGGAGCGAATTACGGTCATTTCGCCCACAGGTCAATTCCCCCACAAGTCAATTCGCCCACATATAAGAGTCAACTCGCCCACATACTTGTACAAGTGGTGACAAAGAATTAACCAAAAAGTAGTTACAAAGAATAAGAAAAAAAACTTTGATTAAAAGACAATTACATACATGTAATATTCAAATAGTGACAAAGAATTAAAAACTTTGATTAAAATATAGATTCAGCTGCGCACTGGGCCATTCAGGTGAGCAAACGCTTTCAGCAACTGATATGCAGATCGCTCACCCCTCACGTGTTCCTCCCAAAGAGTAAATATTTTACCCTGTAAGTTTCTATATTTTTTTCCGTTGTATCCTTCGTAGCTTTTTTTCGGATACTAGCCTTATGTAGATAGATGTCAATTTAGCCTCTTTGTGGAGAAGGCTTACGAGGAGGTAAAACTGGAGGTACGTTTGTTTAGTCGATTGTGCCAGCCTTCAATGTCATTATTGGTACTGATAGACTGATTGAAAATACTCCAGCTAGAAGTTGGCCATAAGGAGTTGTGGATCCATGTTCTTGAAATGTACTGCATTATAGTCTGTAACGGGGCTGTGGTAGCTTGACGTGAGCCGTTCAAAAACAGGACCTATATCTGCCTAGGCAGAAATGGAAGGGCCATCACTTTCGTAGTATTTGTACGTCCCGTCATCATGTGTGTATGCATGCTGAGACCAATCTCTTTGAACCTACATAAGTATTTCAAAACAAAGAAATTAGACATTGTAATGTACAAAAGAAAAAAAAAATCTGGTCATATTCTGGTGATCCAATTTGTTTTTAAAAGTACTATTCGACAGGTACTATAAATGAAAAAATCTGTAGGCAATTAGCTAAATTGACTAACCTTTCTCCATACAGCTTGCGTCCAATGGTATACGCATCCCTTGACCTTGGCATTAGGCAAAACCTCAGGCAAGACTTTCCACAGTGCTTTCTCATGGTCTATTGTTATGTGCTGAACACGAGGCTCATTTGGTAGACTAGTTATAACTTCATGGAAAACTTTTCTGTAGTCACTCTTTTTCTCCCAGACATAATGACAAATAGTAAGGGGACTTGTTTTGCATGGTCGTCTGCCCTCACAAAAGCGTTGACTGTCATCAGCTGTGTAAAGGGTGCCTGCATAGCTTGAACGTGCTATCAATGTACCATGAGTTGGCCCTCCTTAGATGTGCTATTTGTTCTGTTGTTGCGAAGATCAAATGGCGGCGTTCTGAACTGATACGTTATCTATAAGAAAAATCGTCAGGAATGTGATTTACTTCTAGCGCAAAATTCAGGTTTTTTGGGCTCTGTCGGTCTTACAATTTGTCTATGTCTGTTTAAAAGCTGTTCTTGCCAAATGTTCTGGCTTAGGCAGACTAGGGCATGGTGCACTTCCTATCTCTTGTAGTAACACATCATCCACTATAGCAGTCGCTGGTTTAAACAGATCTTGTGCTGCCAGTTTCTTTACCTCTAATGTTACTTTAGTGACGATATCAAGAGCCAGTTGGTGGTGAATGATTGTGCAACGCGTTGTTCTTTACATATTTTCCATTTCTCTGCGTTACTAGTGCCTTGCATGGGTTACTTTTAGGGGTGATTAGTACACTGCCAGTAAGTTACATTCGATCGCTGCATTTTTTTTTGTAAGTGTACCCATGACTGTCAACGAGCTTATCTCTTTATACCACGCTGTGTGCCTTTTCAAAGAGCTGGAATATAACTTCACTTTCTGGCTGCAGTTCAGTATCTTGTATGGCTGGGTCGTCAAATGAATCCTCTAGTTCCATTGGCAAATCAGGTGGGTCATCAACTGAAGACTCTTGTTCAACTGCAGGGATGTATGGTTCGTGTTCCATGGCAGGGGTGGCTGTGTTGTCCACTGGATAGGAGGTTGGTTCGTCAGTGAAGGTGTAAAGTCACCAATTCGGCGCCAGGATAGTGTTTCGCGGCGCCATTAATTAAGTCTCCGCTGAGCTTGTTTTCTTTGGTGACTTCCCGTTTTCTTCAAACTCAATTAGTCACGCCTAAAACGTGCCAGGTCACGCATTTTAATCATTTTTACTTTATGGTATTTATACAGAATGTCACACATTGTGTATCACATGTTTCTTCATTCACAGGCATCAAGACTGTATCTATATTGTAGCTCTGTATGTTTTGTATTGTAATTTGTACTCGTTCACTGCATATTATTGTTTATTGTTTCAACCTCAGGTCACAGTCAATTCCATTGTCTCTCGGCCCGTCAGTCAGTCGCATAAAATAAGTCGCCTGGATCTGTAATAAACCAGCAGTAACCTTTACCTGCTCGTTTCTTTGACACCTTACAGTGGTGACCCCGGATATCCGGGCCATTAGCGGACTCACACGGCGACTCAGTCTTGGCTCCAGGATTTCTCCAAAAAAACGCTCTTAGCGGCCTAAACAGCGCGCTGTAACCAGCGTTTGGCGTGCTGACTCGTCGGCGTACCCCACCAGCGTCACTAGCGGAACCACCGCGCCATGAAAGTGCGTACGCCGAGAAATCCCCACTCCAGTAAGGGGTCAAAGGAGCGAGCATGGACGCGGATATCCCCTCCTTCATGCAGTTAAACGCGGACCCCGCGGACTCCGAGGTTTACCTACCTCCCATCACAGCCCAGAGCCCGCCCCGCGCCGAGGCCCTCCGCAACTCCACACCAGCGCCCGAACACCACGGCGGCCGGGCAACACAATCGCGGGCCGCCCTCACCCCGTAAAGCTGCCGCCCGTTTACGCAGGGGAACCCATCGATGTGGCTGCGCGGGGTGGAGAGCCACTTCAGAATCGCGGACCTCACGGACCCGAAATCCTACAGGCCGACACAGTGCTCAACGCCCTTCCGGAGGACGTACAACAAACTCATCTCGCGAGTACCCGAACACACACCCTCACATACAGCACCACAAAAAAAGTTCCTCCTCGAAGCTTGCTCCCTGCCCATCGCCGGCGGGCCGCCCGTGCTATCGACCTTGCCAATAATCCACGCCACGACCTCAATCCAAGAGGCGGCAGGGCATGGTCGTAGATCTCCTGTCAATACCAGTCTTGGGTGGCACAAACAAGCGGCAGGAGATAAGCTTCATCGGGAAATCTTCCTCCGCCAACTCCTCCCGGAAGTACGCAACCAGATCGCTCACCCCTACACCATGCCTGTCGAGGACCTCGCCGGAGGCGGCACAACACCTCTCCGTCAAGGCTTCAGGCGGCTAAAACCGGCCACTCAGCCGGTCAGCTCCGTCCAGCCTGAAGGGACGTAGAGCAGCCCGTCAACGCCGCCGCCAACAGGCGTCCACCGAACCACAGCAGACGGAGGTCCCGGGCTTCTGTCGCTACCACAAGTGGTTCGGAAAGGACGCCCCGAAACTGCCTGCCGCCCTGCTCGTTCAACCGTTCAAAAAACGGGGGTGGCGGCGGCCAGCAGGACAGGCCGCCATGGCAGCCGAAGAACCCAGGGCCTCAAAAACAGTAGGTTTTTACGTCCAGCGACACCGTCTCCGGCAGGATGATGCTGGTCGACACAGGAGCCTTTAAGTCGGTCTTCCCAGCATCCAGAGGGACCGCAGCAGACACCAGACCCAGCCGCCTTCCTGACGGCCGCCAACGGAACCCCATCCTCTCCTCACGGCACCAGGCTCCTGTCGATCTCCATCCTTGGCCAGAAATTACTCCTGGGACTTCATCGTCGCGGACGTGGAACCCCACTCCTGGGGGCCGATTTTCTGGCGCACTTCGGCCTGCTAGTCGACGTGGGGCGCAGCGCCTCCTCGATACCGACTCCTGCCGGTCTCTCCGTTAACGGCGGGACCCAGACCCACCATCAGCGCCGTCGCCCCCACCAGTATGCACACCTTCTGTCCGGAGTTCCCTGAGGTGTTTAAGCCCGAAGCTTCGCCAAGTCCCGGGGCCCCAGCCAAGCACGGCATATACCACCATATAGTGACTAAAGGGCCCCGACACATGCGAAGTTCATGAGCTTCCCCTCAGCGCCTTCAGGAGGCGAAAAAAGCATTGCGGAGATGGAACAGATGGGCATCTGCAGGAAAGCCTCCAGTCCATGGGCCTCCCCCCCTCCACATGGTGCAGAAACCGGACGGCTCCTGGAGACCCTGCGGCGACTACAGGCGCTCAACATTGCAACAGAGCCCGACCACTACCCTCTGCCCAATATGCAAGACTTCACGGCCTCCTTTCACGGGGCCAAAATATTCACTAAATTGGACCTTCTTAAATCTTATTTCCAGGTACCTGTTGCGCCAGAGGACATACCAAAGACAGACATCATCACGCCCTTCGGGTCCTATGTGTTCGCCTTCTCCACCTTCCCGGGCTGAGGGGAACGCCGGGCCACCTTCCAGCGGCTCATGGACAGCATCCTGGGGACCTAAAATTCTGCGTCTGCTACGTCGACGACATTCTCATATTTTCCAGGTCTCAAAGCGAACACCAGAGGCACATCAAAGCAGTCCTCCAGCGCCTCCAAGAAACGGCCTCGTCGTCCGTTTTGACAAGTGTACCTTAAGGCGTCCAGAAAGCAGAATTCCTGGGTCACGAGGTGTCTCCGACAGGCGTCCGCCCTCTTACATCGAAAGTGGCAGCCGTAGCCAAGTTCCCGACACCCACCTCCATCAAGGCCGTCCAGGGTTCCTTGGGATGGTAAACTTCTACAGGCGGTTCATCCCGGGATCGCGCACACCACGGCCCCCTGAGCGGAAGTCCTAAAGGTCAACCGAAGTCCCTGTCTTGGGGACCCAGCCAGCAGCAGGCCTTTTCCCTGACGAAGGCGCCCTCACCAAGGCAACCGCCTTGGCACACCAGGATCCCAAGGCTCCCCTCCAGCTGACGACAGACGCCAGTAACGTTGCCTGCGGTGCTGTTCTGGAGCAAATCATCAATGGCGCCCCCAGCCCATCGCCTTCTTCAGCAAGAAGTTCAGTCCCGCAGAGTCCCTACAGCACCTTCGACAGGGAACTCTGCGCGATGTACCAGCGCAGTTCGGCACTTTAAGTTCCTCCTGGAGGGACGCCCTTCACAATCTTCACAGACCACCAGCCACTGGTTCACGCCTTCACGAAGCAGGGGGACGCGGTGGTCTTCAGACAGCAGCGCCACCTCTCAGCCATAGCCGAATTTACCTGTTCCGTCAGGTACCTCCCCGGCAAGAAAAATCCCGTAGCAGACGCCCTCTCCAGAAGTCGAGTTGAACGCAGTGCAGCTTGTGTGTAGATTACCAGGACCTTGCCAGAGAACAGGCCATGACCCAGAAACCCCAGCATACCGCGCCGCCATCACATCCCTCAAGTGGCGGGACGTGACCCTCGCCCCGGAGGCCCCAGCCTGCTCTGTGACATCAGCACAGGCCAGCCCCGCCCTTTGGTTCCAGCCTCACGCCGCCGCCAGGTATTTGACACCATTCACGGCCTCTCACCCCCTCCGGCAGGACCACGGCCAAACTGCTTTCAAAAAGTTCGTCTGGCACGGGGTGCAAAAACGCGCCACAGCCTGGGCAAAGCAGTGCCTGCAGTGCCAGACCAGTAAAGTGGGTCGTCACCAATAGTCGAGGGTAGGCGAGTTCCCACAGCCAGGCGCGCCGGACATCCACATCGGCGTCGTCGGGCCCCTTCCCCATCAGGCGGATCAGATACCTCCTCACGGTGGTGAATTTTCGACGAGTGGCCGAAGCCACGCCCATGCAAGAAGCCACCGCCAGCGCGTGCGCTGAGGCCCTGCTCTCCAGTTGGGTTAGCCGGTTGGCGTCCCGGACCACATCACAACGACAGGGCCCCTTTCCTCTCGAGTTGTGGTCTGCCTGGCTCAACTGCTGGGAACCACGCACCACACCACCACAGCGTACAACCCAGCGACCAACGGCCTGGTTGAACAGTTCCACAGGTCCCAAAGTCATCCCTCATGGCCGCTGCACCGCCGAGGACTGGAACATCAGCCCGTGGGTCCTCCTCGGGTTGAGGACGCCCCAGAGCCGACTGCACCCCATCCGCAGCTGAACAAACCTGCGGGGAACCCCCTCGTGGTGCGGGAGAGCTCGTGACGGATGATCGCCACTCCCCATCTCTGCAGAGGCTCCGCGACGTGGCGGCAAGTTCGCCCCTTGCAGGCGCTCATACATCGACAAAGCAACCACCTTCATGCCGCCACAGCTGTCATCCGCCACCCGTCTTCGTCAGAGTCGGCGCCGTCCGTCCACCACTAACTAAGCCCTACAGGGGACCCTTCCGCAGCGTGCTGGAACGGAACAGCAAGGCGTTCGGCTGGCACTCCCCAGGCAAGAACGACTGGGTTTCCATAACCGGCTAAAAGCCCGCCTTCCTGTCGGAGAAGTCCCGGCAGCGACGCATTCCCCCCTTCCGCCCAAACGCACTCCAGCACGCCCTCACCCGCAGGCGTAAGTATCGCCGCCAGGAAGGACCGCCCAAACAGCAGCCTCACAGGCGGGAGGCCCCTCAGTTATCTTCAAGGAGCCGCGGCACCCTTCAGCGTCCCACCAGGTACAGGGGATTAATCAGGCGCGTCCCTCGTCTTGGGAGTATTTGTAAAGTCACCAATTCGGCGCCAGGATAGTGTTTCGGCGCCATTAATTAAGTCTCCGCTGAGCTTGTTTTCTTTGGTGACTTCCCGTTTTCTTCAAACTCAATTAGTCACGCCTAAAACGTGCCAGGTCACGATTTTAATCATTTTTACTTTATGGTATTTATACGAATGTCACACATTGTGTATCACATGTTTCTTCATTCTGAGCATCAAGACTGTATCTATATTGTAGCTCTGTATGTTTTGTATTGTAATTTGTATCGTTCACTGCATATTATTGTTTATTGTTTCGACCTCAGGTCACAGTCAATTCCATTGTCTCTCACTGACCCCCGTCAGTCGGCCGCAATATAAATATCTGGATCTGTAATAAAACCAGCAGTAACCTTTACCTGCTCGTTTCTTTGACACCTTTACAAGGTGCAAGTTATTACAATTCAATCAATGGAAATACTGGATTCACAGCTGCCCAGTAATCAGCACGAGATACGCCAGTGTTGCATTTCCTGTGTTGCCCTTCCACACATGTCGCACTGCAGACCTTCTTGCCTTGCCCTTACAGGTACGAGGCACTGAATACACTCGTCTGTGCAGTCTACCATCTTGCCAGGAACTGTTTTATTCTATGGTCAATCAGTAATTACAAAACATAAGTAATGAACCACCAAACAACACACACACACACTTCCATAAGTTTGTGAATAGTTTCATATGAATTATATTTTCACTCATTGACTGGCCTTAAAAACGTTTATTATTATTATTATTATTATTATTATATATTATTATTATTATTATTATATCCCTTATCTCCTTATCTTCCTCCTGCCTCCCTCCTCCCTCACCCTCTCTTCTTCCTCCATGCCAGCTTATATCCCACCCCATCCCTCCTCCCTCCCTCTTCTCTCCCTACCTTCCTTCCCTCCTACCTCTCTTCCTCTTAGCCCTTCCCTCCTCCCTCCTGCTATCTCTCTCTTTTCTCCTTTCCTCCAACACCCCTTCCTCCCCACCCCTGCTGCCCCATATAGTGGGCAAAAATGACTCAGGTGTGGGAGAAATGACTCACAGTGTGGGCAGAAAATGACACCATGGCATTAAATGACTCCATAGTGTGGCGAAATGGCATGTGGGCGAAATGACCGGCTACCGCGGGGAGCTATAGTTTGATATTGTCAACATGAGTCTAGCACAGGCATCTTTCCCAAATAGTGAAAAGCTTGCTTGTATAAAGCCGGCCTATAAAGGAAAAAGTGATAACAAAAATCTAAGCTTCTATAGACCAATATCGAACCTATCGTACTTATCAAAATTTATAGAAACGGAAGTTCACAAACAAACATGGAAACACTTAAAACAACTCAATATCATATCTGATGATCAGTCAGCATACAGAAAAAAACACTCAACAGAGACTGCATTGTGTGCAATTATAAATGATGTGGTAGAAATTATAGGAAATGGAAAATGTGGCGTCCTGGTTATGCTGGACCTAAGTGCAGCATTTGACACAGTTGACCACAATCTACTGCTTGAAGACCTGAGAGCAGTAGGCATCGAAGATGATGTACACAAATGGTACAAAAGTTACTTAGAAAATAGGAAGGTTACAGTGGTTATATCAAATGTGAAATCAGAAAAAAAAGCCTTACAAAAGGAGTGCCCCAAGGCAGCGTTCTGGGTCCACTGCTATTTGGCATTTACAATCCTTTTATCTAGAATTCTAAATAAGCATAAGGTTAAATATAAACTGTATGCTGATGATACCCAGTTCTATTTTCCTGTCGAAACGGTAGAAGACACCATTAGTAAAATTGATGCAATAATGAAAGATATAAAAAATGGATGTCGGTGAAGAAACTGAAGCTAAATGAAGATAAAACGGAGTGTATGCCATTTGGATCTTGACAGCACTACGAAAATATGAACACTTCAAAAGAATAACTATTGGTTCGTCAACAATAAATATTGTAGCAACAGTGAGGAACTTAGGAGTATTTATTGATAATAAAAAACTTGCAACTATCATATTAGAAACATTGTATTTATTAGAAAATACCTAAACGAAGATACTCTGAAAACAGCAATTTGCAGCCAAATACTTTCGAGGCTTGACTACTGCAACGTTATATACTACGGTCTCCCTAACTACCTACAAAGGATATTGCAAGGAGTACAGAATAGAACCGCCAGGTTAATAAAAGGACTACCTTCCAGTGACAGAATAACCCCAACACTAACTGAGCTACATTGGCTACCAGTAAAAGCTAGAGTAGAGTATAAAATACTACTTACAGTTTTTAAAGCACTAAAATATGATGAACCAACATATCTGAGAAATTGCTTAAGCTTCTTTAGACCCGAAATGAATATTGTAATCAGACATGCAAGTGAAGCTTATAGGCTATTTGAACCTAGAACAAATTGTAAGTCAAGCGAGAGAGCATTTGAACACTGCGCACCAAGACTATACAACAAAATACTATCCGAAGTGAAGAGCATACAAGAAGAATGCAAATTTAAAAGGGAACTAAAGACTCTCCTATTCTGCACTCTGCAGGAGCTACGATACTGACGAAAAAACACTGAAAGACAATTATAAAATATAAGAAGCACCTTATTTCGAAAACGTACAAGGGCCCGCCAGAGAGGGAATTATCCCTGTGGAGGGCTGTACACAAAACCAAAGTGAACAAAGTGAAGGTGAACATTCGGTGAGAGTGATTGAAAGTTGGGCTTCTTACCGATGATTAAAACTGTCCTCGGAGAGTAATGTTCCGTGACTTTTGTTTTGCATTCATGAGGCCGGTTTTGGGCAGAGCATTGGCAGAGAGTAAATAAGAGAGTTCCAGGAAGTGTTTCAGTTGACTTTACCGGAAAAATGTACATCTTCAAAGATTAAAGGTGCTCTTTAGGTACTTGTGGAATGTGTTCATTCCAGAGAGAGCGTTTGCAATCGTTTGCTAAACTTCATCAGAAATAGTTTTAATTATTAATTTCCACAAACTTTAAAATACGTTGCCCAACCCAAAATTTGTATTTAATTTTTTCCCTATCAGGTAATTTTCGATATTCACAATCACCGTATATTTTGATCAATTTCCATTTAGCATCCCTCAAAAAGGTTTTAATTTCCTCAATATCACATCTAGGTTGATTTTTGGTGACCTTCCCATCGGGCTCATTCGGACCATCAGGTGTGTCTCACATAGTTACTGATATCTGTCGGTCTTGATGTCATGCCCTTTCGATTAAGTTATATATTCGATGCTTAGGTCCTTTTTTCTTTGTCATTTTTGCGGGCTTCTCTTCCTCAGACTGTGCATGTCACATTCTCATTCACTGATATGCCAGTTACTTTTTATATTCTTGTTGGAAGGTAATTAAAAATACAACATGGAAAGAACGAAATTTTGCAAATGAAACCGAATGACGAGAGAGAGAGAGAGAGAGAGAGAGAGAGAGAGAGAGAGAGAGAGAGAGAGAGAGAGAGAGAGAGAGAGAGCACTATCATTAAGCTGTTTTTTCTTATTTGCTACCTTAAGATACCCTTCGGTGAAGTCCTTCCACATGGATACTCAGCACTACGATCAATTAATTACATCACTTTTAAAACGATAACGAACACAGTTTTTCATTTGACATTATATTTGAGTGACCAAAACAAAGCTTCTTTTCAGTAATAAATTGCTACTTAAAACATACTCGTGCGATGTATTCAGGAGTTAGCCGATGAACCATATTCGGTAGAAATAATCCAAAAGATATTATACATATAGAATTAGTGGTTTGAAAAGGCCATTCAAACGTATTGCAATCAATTGCCAATGAATAATAGATGAACTTCAGCACAATATGTAATGTCGGTGTAGCGTTTGAGAGGTGGGATTGACAATAAGATCCCCAGGTACGCGTACTACAGGTAACATTCCCCTTTGGTCTCTAGCAGTAAGGAAATATTTATGAAAAGGTTTCGGAATGATGGTTATATGTAGCAAATGATACTACAGAAGAATGCCATGACAACCTTTGTTGTTGTCTGCTACCTGAGACATAGGCTAGGCCTAGCTCGTGGGTCTGTCGCAACCTAAGGTAGGCTGCGGATTCGGTACCTTGACTACACAGGTATTACGGACGTCCGCGTTCTAGTCACTAGTACATTTGCCGTTAAGTATTTGTCGTCTGGTTGGTTCTGAAGAAAAATTAATTTTTCTGCTTTCCATTCGATCTTACCATTGTTTGACGGCCTAGGTTAGCCTATTAGCCTAGCCTAGGGTTATAGCCTACTGTAACTTTTTCGTAAGTTACTTGTTCCAGGTTACTTCATTTGCAACATCATTTGGATAATATCTAGTTACATTTTGTGATGCTGTGCTATCAGTGAAAGCACTTATCTCAAAGGTGTTGTTTCCTTTCACAGGCTAAGCTAATCCTCCTCAGTTGAGTACAAACTTACTAGGCCTATGATTCTTTCAGTTTGCACAAAAGATGTGAACCATATATTTTCTGGCTGCTTATTATGTGTTTTATGCACTCCAGCATTGGTTGAAACCACTCATTTTTCCCCGGCCACTTATATAGTCTAGCTTACAACAGAAATGGAAGAACCACAGTCACTGGTTTATAGGAACTTGGGACCAAAAATAAGTGATTTGCACTAATGGGAATGTCTTGAATGCATAAACCACAAGGTAAGCAGGAGGGAATATGCATTGTTCTTGGCGCTAATTAGAAGAAAAACAAATTTTGAAGGACACAGCCAATTACAGGGATGCATCTTTACCTTGACCTCCATAACCTAACTACTCTATAGTGTTGGGCACTCTGGGTCGAGTTAGATAGAATCCTTCCTATCTAACCTGACCTAGAGTGCCATAAATCATGAAGAGTGAAATACAGAAACTCCAGAAAATCTTGTACACCAGGTGGTAATTGGCTAGGGAGCAACCCTGTCCCCCATTTAGCATTGCAGACAGCATATTCCATACCTTCAGGTTGGGATTTACAGCTGGAAGGTTCACGTTGCTGCTCTTTTTCAATCGCGGTAGCCTCGTTCAGTCTAGGAAAAGCGGTTATCCTTGAATGAGAGGTATTTATCGATGGATTGGGATTGTGGCACTTCCAGGTGGATAGAGAGTTGTTTTTGTTTACAAATTTAGTAGTTAGTGCTTGCAGCATTGGCAGTTCTTACACACAAGGACACATAGGGCAGCAATTGTTAAACTGAGTATACCAATTATTTAGAACATGTAGGAATCTGAAAATATCCATGAAGCTTTTATTCGGTAAAAGTTACCTATCTGTTAAGTAACATGAAAACAAAAAGGATCACACAAATACTTGTGCGTAGTGCATATGTTACAAGTGACAGGCAGTTCCCAAACAATGTCCATGAAGTTACACAAGTGTTGCAAATCAACAGTGGACTTACAATACAATGCACGTCTTCATATTTTTATTGGTAAATCTGTAACTCATTATTCATATGTCCTTTATATTCCTTATGGGGAAAAAATTCCAAAAAGACCACCAGTTGATGGTACTGAATTTTTTATGTTGACATGAAAGTAAAGTACTGTACCTTAGTTTCCCCCTAAATTGTTTTTACTGTAAAGAGGCATCTGTTGTTCTTCAAGGGTACTACTGGTACTACTTAAATGTCCAGCATTTAGCTGACGAGCACCCATACTGTAATAATGTTAGTCTTACACATAAGTATGGTTATCATTTTAGACAAAGTGTGAGAGTCATTTGCCAATTTTATGGAAAACTTTTCTGTAGCTACCGAATCACTGTATACAAGAGTAATAACATATTTACTTAACTGCCATATATGCAGCCTCATAAAACAAAGTTTTTCAAGTCATAGGCTCCTGTGGTGATTTCATTTGAATTGTTGCTAGCTGGGAGATGATGTTGAATATCCTTTCTCCTCAGTTATTATTGTATAAAAGGTGGTTCTGAGCAGTGTGATCAATGGCTGATGACGAACATACACAATTTCAGTTTTGCAACCAGTAATAGCTACTTTGCACAAACTTTGGTGAAAGGTTACAAGAAATTCTACCTGTTTATCAGTGCCTTCAAGCCTAAATAGAACATGGTAAAGTATGAGAAAGGAATTTTTTACTGAACACATACTATCCAATTTCCAAAAATCTATTTTTTTTTTTTTTTTATATTTTACCAGTTATTCCTACTGTTTACCAAATAGGTTGTAATCCTGACATTTTAGTTTTTTCACCTGTCTATAATGGGGAAATAAGTAAGTTACACTCTGGATGAATATGTCATTACCTCAGCTGGTGATGGAATGTTAATTACAGTGTTTTGTGATATAGTACTGTACTTGCAATTTACTGATCATAAGGGATAATAACAACTTGTTTGTCATGCAGTCAGCTTTTGGAGTTATATTGCATTAATCAGCCAGTGCCTATTATTATGTGGTATAATTTACAGGCATACACAATCCTGTTTCATAAACCATCTTATATATTATTTATGCTATAATATTTCTGTTTTGTGCTTGTGTATTTTTCTTCTTTTGTCTTGGCACTCTCTAATGAAGATGTATAATGGCTACTGCACTTATCCATGTGTGGTTAGGTATGTAAAACACATTACATGTACTTATCAACCTTGCTCGCCCAGTCATCCAAACTTTTCCATCCTTGCTGGAATGGCTTCCATGACATTTATTAGCTAATTCTTGTATGACAGCCAGTTGGCATTTGTCAAATACTTTTTATTAACCCACAAGGTGCTGCGCGTCGCTAGAATCGACACTTTATATGTTGCACTAGGATGACGACGATGTTATCGACACTTTATTTTCAAATATCACGGTAAATTTAGTCCCTCTCTTAGCTCTGTTTGAGTGACGTCAACAGCCTCACCACCCATTCAGCTCACTCTCTAACATAAAAGATGCCAGATTTCTCTTAATCATAGGTATAAAAATAGCAAAATTGTAAACCTTCCGTGAGCCCGGGGACCAGGACCAGGGAGGCTTTTGTATCCTGAAGTTGAGCAACGGTTGAAGATTTTTATAAATCTGTATTTATTTTGTGAATTTTGGAGATAATTGCTTTTGATGATGATGCTTATTCATTTTAATCAAATAGTGATATCGAGATAGATAATTACAATAACAGTGACAATAGTAATATTGGTTTTAAAGTTAGTGTGCATATGACAGTTAACACACACAGACACACATACACACCCATTCAACCAATTAATAACTGCTGTATGTTTTTTGTACTTTTATAGGTGTTTCTTGAATAGCTAAGGAGTAATATTGTCATGAAAAAATTTGAAATTGTCTGAGAAAATACTGCACAAAGCATTCCAAAATTAAAAAGTGGTTTTTGAAAAAATTTCTTTCAAAAAAATATTCATGTTACATATAAGTTTTTAAAGTATCTTATATTTTATTTTTTATTATTAATCTGTGACACAAAACAATTACAACCATGTATAACATTAGGTGATATGTTAAAAATGAACAAGAAAATATTGGTTCCATTACTGAAGTTGCAAATGCATAATATTATCATCGTCCTTAAGTGGCATCCCCCTAGCATCTCTTGGGTTAAAAGCTGTACACTGACCTAAGTCATCCTAGGACTTCATGTCCTAATTTATGGTGTCATTATCCTCAAAACTCCCCACCCTAATTATATACAGTGATTGAATCTTGAGAAAACAAAATTACAGGCAGTCCCCAGTTAACGGCGGGGTTTGGTTCCCGACGGCGTGATGACAACCGGAAATCGCCGCTAACGAAAATCGGCAATAATAGCACTGATCCCTGGTTAGCGGCGCCGATAACCGGTGATCAGCGCCGCCGATAAGAGGCGATCAATGCCGATAACCAGTTATCAGCGACGAAAATCTGGCTATCGTCGTCACTAGACAAGCGCCATGAAACTGGATCGCCGGTAACCGAGGCTGCTGATAACCAGGGACTGCCTGTAGATAAATTTCTGATATGTTAATGAGACAGTGCCATTACTCATGCCTTCCCGATTACTGGACTTAATCATTACAGAACTCATTATTGTTTATAGGAAATGATGCAAAGAATATTTATTTCTGTGGTTGCATAGTCATAGGAAAGTAGTTTCTTTGAATTTCCATACAAGGCTAAACTCAAGTTTTCCAATTAGGCATTAATTCCTGGGTATATGTCACACTGTTAATATGATGTACACCTATTGCTAATAAATATTTTAAGGAGACCACAGAGTCACATATCCAGACTGCCATTGAGCATTTCTCAGAAATGTTCTTTTTGCTAAATTTTGTAGCTTCTTATAAATTGGGTCACAAACTAAATTTCTGATTACATATTTATTGTGTCATTCAGTATTCCAGTAGCTAAGTACATTCTGCTTGATTCTCTTTCCCTAATATATAGCTCCTGGTAGAATCAAGCATTAGTGTATGTATCTTTTTTGCTACCTTTAAACAGCAATTTTACTGATATTTGTATCTTGCATTTTGACCAAGTCATGTAAATGTAGAAAAGTTCTTTTTTGGAAGTTTTATACTACTGCTTCAGATATTGCTATTATGCTCATGTAGTGTGAAGCTAATAACCTATTTAGTTTTGATATTTTAACAATTATGGTCTGCAGTTTTACTTCTTATGCTTAAGATTGTACTGTATTATGGTCTTTCTTTAAAGTTGAATACATAAAGCATTAATGAGAAAGCAAAGCTCAAAAATTTTCTTTTCTGTGAATTAAGATGACCTTTTGCTAAAATTACTTGTACTTTACCAAGATGGTATACAAGGTACCTGCAGTTACAGTACTTTTATTATTTTTTTTCAGATTCTGAGGATCTATTGACATGGCCCCTTTGCTTAATAGTTATAGTTTGATCATTAATCTGGGCTGTTTGCACAATATGAATTTCTAAGAAATAATCAACAAACATACAAAGTAAGTTGACTGAACCTTTTATATGTCTTTGATCCATTATACATACTACGTTTTCTTATTTGTATGTATATTGTTTTTCATATCAGTACTGTTGTTTTTGTGTTGTTTTTATTTCTCAGTTGAGAAACAAACTTTAAATTTTTCAGATGTTGGAGTCTTTGCAGCAAAAAGATCCTCCATCAGAATTTGATGATGTTGCAGAGAAGAACAGAAAAAATCAAAGTCATGGGCTGAATCGAGTAGACAGATTAAGGTAAGGAACTTTGTATGTCCCAGTAAGGGGTTGTTTGCATTGTTTCTTGATTGAGTAGTTATACAGTCCTGTAGCTATTTGAAATTTTCAAGAGGAGAGATTAAAAATCCTGGGGGACAGGGAAGATAGTAGTGCTGTAGTACTTTTGTGTGTCTGAGTTACTCCTTGCTCTTGAGCATAAACAGATTCAAATCTTATACCAGTTCATATCTTTTTTTATCATTTTAGTTTCCTTCTCAGAACTGTGAGACCAATCAAAACATAATGTTGTAATGCTAAGTCTACCTTTCTCCTATGGTTTTTCATGATAAATAATTAATTTTTGGTGCAGATTATGTGCTATTCATAGTTTAGAGTTCTTAGCCATGGCTAACATTCTTGGTTTCAATCTTTAATGTTCTTACTTTAATGTATAAAGTTAAAACCAGACCTTAACAAAATTGTATGAGCAAGTTGTTCAGTATATTTTATCTTGAATATTTGTATTAACTCTTTTTAATGCATCAAGTTAAAACCAGATCTTAACAAAATTTTATGTGCAAATTGTTCAGTATATTTTATCTTGAAAATTTTTATTAACTGTATGTATTGACATTACCATGTGAAACTAGGGCTGTCTCATTTGTGTTTGTGTATTGTTATACTCTACTCGCATTTTTCTTTCTTGTTTAGTCATAGATATTGTTCTTGGATTCATTTTTCATTATCAACTAACTTTATTTACAGCCATGTTGAGGATTATACTGCTGCTCAGGAAGAGTGGGATAATGTCCAAACTGTAGAACCTATTCTCAAATCCCCCCATAAGGAAGACTTGCCAACCAGCCCCAAAAAGTATATTGATGGTACCTCATCTTCACCAGCAAAGTCACCACCGACTTCACCTCCTCCCCTACCTCCAAATATCAGAGTAACACCTCACACAGATTTTGATGAAGTATGGGATTTCTTCACACGGCAGGACATGAGTCATGTCATGGTTAGTATTAATGTGTTGTTCAGTGTTAAGGGTATGGTCTTTATTATTTTTATTTTCATATAAGTAACTTACCAAGTAATTATATAGCTATAGGTTTTCAACCACAGCAACCTAAAAATTCAAAATTTGCGGTAGCACTTCATTTGTTTTGTGTAGGTGACAAACTCTGCCCACTTTTGGGGAAGAAGAGGAACAACATAGCAAAGAGCTCAGTTCATTTTCTGCTGGCTCTTGACTAACATCAGGTGTTCTCTGCAGCCTTTCTTCATCATTTTTTGGAAGTATTTTCAAGGAATTGGTGAAGTATTCAAATTTTGTTGTGGCCTTCAATGATTAGTTGCTTTGTTAGCTACAGTATTTAGTTAATATTATTCTAGCTTTTTCTCATAGTGTCAAATTCAAGTTCTTCTAGCATTCATTTTTGCAGTGAAGGGTGCAAGACTAGATTAACCAAGTGTGTTAAAGTTAGAGGGCAAGAATGTAATAGGGAGAATACTTGCAGTGAATGTCAGGACTTGGATGATAAGTAATGGAAAGTGTTAAAATCTCACTTAGTCAAGTTTGAGAGGGAGAAAAAGAGGAAGGAGGCTTCTAGAGCTAAAAATAGGGCTAATCTAGAATCTGCTCCTTTGACTAGGCCAGCTGAGGATAGTACTGTCCCTTCAGCACCAGTTCTTGCTATTTCTCTTATCCCTAGCTCTCCTACTACTTTACCACATACTCCTGTGCCTGGTTCTCATGCTTCCAATCCCGGTCCCATTGCCAGCCTCGAATCAAGATTCTACCAGAAACCCAATTTAGTAGTCAGTGCAGTGGCTGAATTAGGGGCGTCCCTAAAAGTGCTTTCAGAGAAAAAGCGTCTTCTAATGTGCGTAGTGACAGTGCTGTGCTTGTGGAAGAGGTGGCTACTCATCCCACTGGTGCTCCTAGACGAAGGTCCTTGTCCCGCTCCCCTGAACCTGGGAGAGGAATACCGGAGGTCAAAGGGAGACCATTGGGGTTTGCCCACGGGTAGTCGCCCCCTCAGTCGACCCTGTTGCCCAATCCCAGGCGTTGACACGACCGTTGGAAAGGCGTCAAAGTGAGTGTGCATTACCTCTCATCGGATTCAGAAAGTTCCAGCCCCAACAAGAGGCGCCGGTGGCACTTCCTTGCTTCGTCTCGCCCTCTCAAGAGGTGCTCTGATGGCACAGACCACTTCCCTTCTTCCAGTCAGGAGGTATAGAGAGGCCAGTCATAGCCCTCAGCCCTCCTGCAGCTTCGCTGAGCCTCCTTCTGCCTCTACTTTGGCCCAACCCCATGTGTCGGGTTGGGACAGCCCCGAGTCATTTTCACTGTATGTGGAGTGCCCTTTTTTGGTCCTCAAGCGCCCGAAAGACTCACTCAGACAGCAGTCATCTTCATCTAAGCACCTCTCTGCCTCCGAGCACCCGTCGCCACCAGAGCGCTCGGCACCCGCTTTCAAGTGCCAGTCTCTAGCTCCTGTACACCTGGCACCAGCTCTTGCATGCTCAGTGCCACCTGTGCCCCCTCAAGCTCATTCTTCAATTCAGGAGGACCCTTCGTTGGAGCAGATTAAGCGTCAGCTGGCAGCTGTTTTGGTTTTTTTACAGAAAGTCCCCCACTGCTCCCAAAGCCGCTCAGGATGTGTCTTTGTCACCGGTTTCTTCAGATGAAGAGGTTTTTGATCAGACACCCATTCCTCCTTCGGCTTATGCTTCCCTGCTTAGATGTCTTCTGGCCAGCTTTCCTGACGTCTTCGCACCTGGTGCCCCAGTTTCTCCAGCCTCAACCTTCCTTATGAGGAACTAGTCAGACGACAGCGCTTGGCTTCCCAGTTAGTGCTTTCCTCCTCCTCAAGGAAGGCTCTCAAGGAGATGGATGATTGGCTCTCTTCAAAGAGGGAACAGGGCAAACCCACCTTTGCCTGGCCTCCCTCTAGACTGATACGTAGGAGATACCTCTCCTACTGTACTGGAGAAGCTCCCTCTTTGAGAGTCACTGCCTCCTCCCAAGGGGACTTCTCCAGACTTGTTGGTTCGTCACGCTGCTCAGCCTTTGCATCGGCGAAGATCATGTTTTCGTCCCCTGAACTAGACCACCTTGTATATAATATATCCAAGGTGTTTAGTTTCCTTGATTGGACCATTGGGGCCCTTGCTAAGAAAATCGAGGACTGCTCTGACCTAGTGGAGGACCTAGCTTCAGACTGGCTAGCTGTTTTGTTGTGTGCCGACAAGGCCACCAGGGATGGTTCCCTAGGGCTCGCCTCTCTCTTTTCTATGGGGGTCTTGAAGAAAAGGGAGTTGTGGTGAACGAAAGGAGTCACCCAGACCCAGAAGTCTGCTCTCATTTTCTCTCCTTTAGACCAGCTGCATCTCTTCCCTCAAGCCACTGTTCAAGAGATTTCATCAGACCTCCAAAAGAAGTTGACACAGGATCTGCTAGCCCAGTCCACCAAGCCACCGAAGGAATCCTCCTCCTTCGGCACTAAGTCTGTTTCATCCCTCCAGCTACAACCCTTTTGTGGAGGCAAGTAGAGCTCCCAGACAAGACTCCAGACTAACCTACGCTTCTCATTGAAGTCCATCAAGAAATTGACCTTCCAGCCCTTTACCAAGAAATGAAGTTTCAGTCTTTCGTGCTTCAGTAGGGGCCAGACTTCTCCACTTTTGGGAGAAGAGGAGTTTCAGAGGTGTGAAGCAATGGATTGTTCAATTCCTGAAGGAGGGCTACTCGATTCCTTTCAGGGAGAGACCTCCATAAGTCAAGTCCCCATCGTCCTGACTGCTTACTTGGAAGGCTCTGAGAAATTTTTGGCCCTTTCGCAGTAAGTCGACATCTCCTTCTCTTCATAGTCCCCAAGTCATCGGGGGTCTGGAGGCTGTTCTTGATGTCAGCGCCCTGAATCGCTTTGTTCTGAAGATGAAGTTCAATATAGAGACGAACCAGTCTCCCATGTCATCCATTTGCCAGGGCGATGGGATGGTCACCCTAGACATGCAGGGCAACTTACTTCCATGTCCCCATCCATCCGGACCCCAGGAAGTACCTTTGGTTTGTTTTTCAGGATAGAGTTCTTCAGTTTCAGGCTTTGTGCTTCAGCCTCTCTACAGCCCCTAAGTTATTTACACTGGTTCTCATTCCTCTCAGCAGATGGTTCCATCTTCGTGGGATCCATCTCCCTTTATTTGGACGACTGTCTTCTCCATTCCCCATCAAAGGAGAAGTGCACGGAGAACTTAAAGAAAACTCTTTTGACTCAAGAGTTGGGCATTCTGATCAACAGGCAAAAGTCTCAATTGATTCCGAAACAAGAGATTCTTTATTTGGGAATGATCCTGAACTCTCAGACTTTTCAGGTTTTTCCATCCCCCAAAAGAGTCGACTCCTGCCTTCGCACGGTCCGCAGGTTTCTCTCTCTCCCATACTGTTTGGCCAATCAGTGGATGAATCTCTTGGGGACTCTGGCCTCCATCGAGCAGTTCATAAAGTTGGGCAGGTTGCACAAGAGTGCTACAGTTCTTTCTCAAGGCCAACTGGAACAAGAAGACCCAACTGGACTCCTTCATCCTTCCCATCATGTCAGAGATCAAATCAGACTTGCAATGGTGGCTTTGCAAAGGAAGACTTCTTCTGGGAAAATCTCTTCTTCCGTTGAGGCCCGACCTAGACTTTTATTCAGACGCATGGGACCTAGGTTGGGGAGCCCTTCTAGGGGATCAAGAAGTTTCCAGGACGTGGTCCACAGAACAAAGTAACCTTCATATAAACATCAAGGAACTGAGGGCTATTCACCTGGGTCTCCAGCCCTTCTTGACCCTGATCTTTGGCAAAACAGTGATTGTTCATGCAGACAACACCACTGCCCTGTCTTATATCCGCAAGCAGGGAGGCACTCACTCTTTCTCCCTCTGCGAAGCTGCAAAAGCTCTCCTCCTCTGGGCAGAGCAGAACCAAGTCACCTTCATCATTCGATTCATTCAGGGGAGACTGAACGTCTTAGTGGACGAGCTGAGTTACCGCAAGCAGGTCCTTCCCACAGAATGGACCTTATACCCCCTGGTCTGCAACAATCTGTGGAAGTTATGGGGCAGACCATCCATAGACCTGTTTGCAACATCAAGGAATCACCATCTTCCTCTCTTCTGTTCTCCAGCCCCAGACCCTCTGGCATGGTTCCCTTCAGGACCTGCCTCAACAACAAGTTCTCTTCCCATCAAGATGTCTTGATGACTTTCCTGGTTCCCAGACCTGCCTCAACTTTCATTGGATTTCCCTAGGCTTCTTCCACAAAAACAGTCTCTTCTCAGACAGCCCCACTTCTTCAGGCTCCACCAAAGTATTGTCGGTTAGGCCCTGACAGGATTCAGACTGTTCAGTCTTGTCAGAGCAAAGGGATTTTCAAAAGCAGCTGTGGAGGCTGTTGCTAAAAGTAGACATCAGTCTTCTAGCAGTGTGTATCAATCCAAGTGGACAGTCTTCCGGAAATGGTACAGTCAACATAACATCTCGTCTTCTGAGACGTCTGTATGTCAAATCGCCAATTTCCTGCTCTACCTGAGGTCCTCCAAGAAGTTATCATCCTCTACCATCAAGGGATATAGAGCAATGTTGAGTTCTGTCTTCAAAACAGAGGGCTAGACCTTTCCTCTAACCAGGACCTCAATGACCTCATCAAATCCTTTGATACAACTAAGCAAAGGAAGTCTGAAGACGTCTCTTGGAATCTCAACGTAGGTGTAAAGTGGCTTGCAGGTCCCACCTTCAAACCTCTCCGCTCCATCTCTAAGTGATCTTACTAGGAAGACTCTCTTCCTCTTTGCTTTGGGCAAGGCCAAGCATATCAGCAAGCTTCAGGTTGTTGACAAGAGAGTTGGTTTTGCGCAAGGAGATGCAATCTGCTCGTTCTCTCTTGGGTTGCTTGCCAAGAACAAGGACCCTTCCAAGCCCTGGCCCCATTCCTTCACCATTAAAAGCTTGATGGACAGCCTTGGACCCGAGGAAGAAGAAAGGCTTCTTTGTCTGATAAGAGTTCTTAGATATTACCTACAAAGGACTGAAAAGATTAGAGGGCCTTCAAGTCATCTCTGGTGCTCAGTTAGGAACCCTTCTCATACAGTGTCGAAGAATGCTCTGTCATATTTTTTGAGAGACTTGATTTCTGAGGCACAATCTTGGATCCAAGAGGAAATCCTGCCTTCTTTTAAGGTGAAAGCTCATGAGGTCCGAGCTTTCGCTACCTCTCTTGCTTTTAGGCATAGTATGTCCCTCTCGTCCATCTTACAATCTACCTATTGGAAGTGCAAATTGGTCTTCGCAACTCATTACCTGAAGGAAGTGGAAACTCTGTTTGAAAATTGTAATACCCTAAGACCTTTATCTGTGGCTGGCATGGTGTTGGGACAGGAAGCATAAGGAACTCTTTTTCCCTCTTCTGTCTCCTCGCCTTGATTCAGAGTGTCGAGTCCAAGGGAAGCCTGGAGTTACATTGTACCTGGAGTACCCACCAGTTTTTTTAGTGGTTTGGGTGTGGTTTTTTATTGCAGTGTAGGTGACAGCATTGTCTGGTTTTTATTCTGACTTTGCGGCCAGGGCAAGAGCACTTTTTTAAGTTTTGCTAGCCATCGGAAACCTTCCTTCGCTGCAAAGTTCCCACTAAAGTAGGGGCAACCCATGGCTATACCGCCATGCCACTACGAGTTGAGATGAGCACCAGCCAGAGGCAGTATCCACCTACAGTAGCTCTTACCAGGTAAGGAAACAACAAGCATTGTATCAATACTAGCAACCTTTCTATTTCAAAGTTATTTTCTTAATGTTTTGGAGTAGAATATGTACATTTATCCCACCTCCTGTCAATGTGGATTCAGCTGTATAATTACCTGGTAAGTTACTTATATGAAAATGTTATTTTCATAATAAAATTAAGTTTCATATATACTTACCAAGTAATTATTAATTGGAGCCCTCCCTCCTTCCTCCCCTCGCATGGACATCAGGGCACAAACGAATTGAGCTCTTTGCTATGTTGTGCCTCTTCTTCCCCTAAAGTGGGTGGGGTTTGTATCCTACACAAAACAATTGAAGTGCTGCTGCAAGTTTTGAATTTTTAGGCTGCTGTGGTTGAAAACCTATAGCTATTTAATTACTTGGTAAGTATATATGAAATGTAATGTTATCATGAAAATAACATGTTTCATTTATTTGGACAGTTTACTAAAGTAAATACAAACTTGTTTCACTCTCATTTCCTTAATAAATATTTTGAGTAGGCATGTTGACATTTACTGTAATTGTTTGTTTAATGGTGTCATTGCTTTCAAGTAGTTGAGAGTAAGCATTTGGTGGTAGTTGATGTACCAACCAGATAAATCAAGTCATTTTAGCTCGAGTGATTCTTGTTTTTGTTTGGTTCATAACTCAAATATGTGATGAAAGGAATAACCATAGGAGAGAAGGAAGTATATGTAGTAAATAGCCACCAAAGTAATACTGCTCCTTGTTCATTTACAGCCGTTCATTCCATCAAAATTTTCAGGCAAAGAAAAGACACCCCAGTTACAGCATTTTTAATTTAGCTGGCAGCACTAGAGGAGCTGCTCCTGTGAAAAGGGCTGCATCTCAAATTATAGGTGTTTGGTCAGTGAGCATTATGATAAAGTCCATAAAGTCTTCCTCAGAAAAGTTTCAATACTCATGAAAGTCTTTCTTTGCCATATTTAGTAGATACTAACACACCAAAGGTAGGAGCTGTAACACCCAATCAGAGATCCAAACACTGACAGTCTCCTCATATCAAAAGCTGGCATGCTTGCACAAATCCCATACTGGACCTCCAGTCATATGGAACTAAGGAAGGCTATGAATACAGGATCTTCCATCATAGCCATAGCCATGTAAGTTAGGGGTCCTCTCTAGTTAAAAAAGTTAAGTCCTCCTAGGCTTCAGTAGGCTCGTAGGGCAGATGCTGATCTCCTGTCTCTTAGGCCGACAGCCAGTCGGGGACAGGTCCCAATGCCTATGACGCATGGCCAGTGTGTCACTAGGCCCACTGTTTAATGCCCCAGCCCAAGGACTGCTAGAGTAGTGAAAAGTTCAGGAAGCTGTGGGAGTGGTTCTGTTGGCAGTCCAGTCCCATTTTGGATGGGTACAGAATATACCCTACTGGTGTTAGATCGTATAGAATTTCAAGTGTGATGAGCTGGGTGGCAGTTCATAGCACAAGTGAGTTTTCAGTGTGAAAGAGAAAGCCATTAAAGAAGTGCTCAAGAATAAGTCACTGGGATTTTAGAGTTCAATATTTCGGATATCAAAGGCAACAGGAAGAAAAAGATCATTGGTCAACCTGTTCCCCTTTCAAACTGTATCCAGCAAGAATTTTTCAAGATGGAGACAGTTGTCAAAGGTCAGAAATTCAGTAGGACATGGTCTTCCAGATTGGATAAATAGGAGGGTTAATTTGGAAAGTAGTGAAGAAGAACTGTATCATGTGGCCTTCTTAGGCATTGAAGCATTCTTCTAGTGCTTAAGTACCTAGCTTTCAGGAAACACTTGAGTTTTGTGAAGATGGATATGGTGTTCCAATTCTTAACTGTCTAAGTCTTCTCCAGTTCCTCAGGTGTTCACAAAGGTCATGGCTAAAGTTGCAGTTCATTTATTCCAGAGTTGGTGTAATTTGCCTTGAACAAACCAGTAAATTTTTCAAGAATTAGTGTCAGTGAATTAAAACTAGTTTGAAAAATTTTTGATCTCTTCTGGTTTCTTTTTGTAAACTATTAAATGCATGGTATCTATTTTCAGGGATCTATTAAGCCAACTTTAGAAAGGAGAGGAGTTAATGGTTTATTGCGTTCTATTTTTGGACCTAAGAAATTAAAAGCAGAGTTAATTGATGAGAGGAACTTATTGTTTGCAATAGCCCAGTGTAAGTACTGTATCATTTCTTTATTTTTTTTTTTGTCAGATACTAAGTATTGTTTGCATTGTTTCTTACAGTACACTGTTTATTAATCAGTTTGTTTTGCTACTTTATGTGGTACTATTTAGTAGCAGGATAGACTTCCTAATCATTTGCAGTAAAAAAATTTTTTTTTTTTCATTTTCAGGCCAGTTTGATAACAGTGAGCCAATTCATCTCCAGATTTTACAGACTGTTTATAAAGTTCTCACATCCACAAAGGTTGACTGTCCTCGTTTTGGGAATCACTGGGATGTGATAGGATTTCAGGTAATATGAATTTAATTTTTTGCCATTTAGCCATGTTTATTTGACAGCTTTTCTTAGATATGTGGTGTGGTTGTTGTGTGGTAAAATGTTCTTTTGTACAATATACTGTATAGGTATTCAGTACACTCTTGTACAGCTTCCTTGGTGGCCAGCAGTGCGTAACTGAAGTGGTTTTTCGCGTAGCTAGGGTAGGCTTATTAGAGATTTTGCAATACAGGCAGTCCTGGCTTATCAGTGGCGTCAGTTAACACTGTTTCGGTTTTACAACACTTGGCTAATGACATTGTTAACCAGATTTTTGGTGACGGTAATCAATTTTTGGCGTCGGCAACCGGTTTATCGGTGTTGTTAAGCAGTGTATCAGCATCAAGAAGCAGTTTATTGGCACTGATAAGCAGCTAACAGCGCTAGTAAGCAGTTTATTGGCGATTGCGATGTCGTAATGCCATTTATTACCATATTTATCAGCGATTTTCAGTTATCAGCATTCAGCCAGGAACAGAATCCCCACCGTTAACCATGGACTGCCTGTAAATCCTTTAGGCTCCAACTAAACAGTTTATAGAATGAAAATGTAAACACTGTTCAAGTTTATAAACGTTTATGTAAAAGTAATTACTGGCAAATTACATTTTTTATATACATCTTACTACAATTATAAAATGCTGTAGTAAACACAAATATAGAATGTAATGCAGGGATGCACGAACTAATCACCAAAGATGTCTGTGTGTACACAACAGTCACAAAGGATGTATGAGATAAGTTTATGTAAACTTTATATTTGCACATACCACTACTTTAATTATCATTGCATTACGACAGCAGTTACATAAAATAAATATCAGTCACAGAGGATGTATTAGAGAAAGAGCTCTTTAGAGGGCTTCATGCCGTATCTCAGGCTGCCAAATAGAAGATACTGCCTTAATTAGCAAAATCTGTCTCCTTGTTCTTTGCAAGTAGGTATTTAAATATTGTATTGTAATAGAATTCCAGCCCTCTCTGTAACAGTTTGTCAGTATTGGTAAAAGAAAAAAATAAGCCAGATGGTCATTGGTTATGGGAAGTTTTTGCATTTGTACCTTAACCCCGTTGTGGGGTAGTGTATCAGTGTACCTTACACTATGCACTGTAGGCATTATTTAAGGTTCTTAGTGTCCATATGGCCCCAAGCTGCAACCCTTTCATTCCTTTTACTGTACCTCCATTCATATTCTCTTTCTTCCATCTTGCTATCCACCCTCTCCTAACACTTGTTTCATAGTGCAACTGTGAAGTTTTCCTCCTGTTACACATTTAAATTCTTTTTACTCAGTATTCTTTCAGCAGTGAATGACCTCACAAGTCCCAGTGCTTGGCCTTTAGCCTAAACTTTAAATTCCATTCTTACCATAAATGGCCTATCTGTATATTAAACATAATACTCAGTTTGTTGATCTAGAACCATTGATAGGAAAACTGGCATATCAGTCTTTGTTGGTGGAAGACCTGTTTTTCTTTCATGATCTCATCTCCAGCGTCATAACTTTTAAATTTTCTTCTCGTCAGGCACGTATACTTGTAACCTAATTGCATTATGCTTGCTACTACAATGTCCCTTCAAATCCGGCTTCATTATTTTCTACTTTTTAATTTGCTTGCATTCTGTATGGCCTCTTCCAGCTTAGCAGTTATTTTCCTACACTTTTCATGCCATGTGAGGGTCTCCAAAAGATTCTGTGGTTTGGTAATTGTATTAAATGATATTGATTGATCTAGAAACCAATATGAACTTATTTGTATGAATTGTATTGTTGGGAATTTTATTGCCCTGCAAAGAAATTGTCATCACAACATTGCTTTTAGAATTTTTCTATTATATTTACATTCATGTGTTTGGTTTTTCTTGTGTGACATATTTTTTATAGTAGTAACAAATGCATTTTTAAAATACCTTTAGTGTTATACAGTAATTTCTTGATGTACTTTTAATACAGTATATCAAGACAAAAAATTAGATATAACCTGGTTGAAATTTGTTCATGGTTGGAAGTACTGTATGATAGGTTTATGTAGAACTGTGTATATTAACACTACCATCTTTCAGGGTGTTGATCCAGCCACCGACTTGCGTGGTGTTGGATTATTGGGTCTGGTTCAGGCCTTACATCTGCTCACGCATGAAGCCTTGTTACCTCTAGCTCGAGATATATATCGACTTAGCCACGATCAACATTCACAATTCCCTCTAATGGTGCTCTCTATCAATGTAACCAGAATTTCATTGCAAACTCTCAGAGAAGGATATCTGAATAAGTAAGAATGAAGTTTTTATTTCAAATATAAATGTATCATATGCTTCAACTAGAATTTATAGTGTTAAACTTAGAATTTTTTATTTTCATTTTTTATGAAAGTTTGTAAGATAAAATCAAACTATTGTAGGAGCTCATGATTAGATATATAATTATTTCATAATTTTGAATATAGTAAATGATTTTATTTAAAACTTCTTGTTTATAATTCCTCTCACGTTTCCATCTGACTTTTGTATTATGTCACTGTTCCATGGGTGATTCACTATGGAACAGTATTTAATATTGGTTTATTTATCCACAGTTATTATTATTATTATTATTTGTTGTTGTTGTTGTTGTTGTTGTTGTTTAATTATATAAAGGATATAACTTATATACTGTAAATGATTGAAAAAAGTTTCTTGTTTATAGTTCCTCTCAGGTTTCCCTTTTACTTTGGTATTATCTCATTGTTTCATGAGTGATTCACTGTGGAACAGTATTTAATATTGGTTTATTTATCCACAGTTATTACTGTTATTATTGTTGTTGTTGTTGTAAGATAGTTAATGTAGTTTAATAATATAAAGGATATATATCTTATATGAGACTTGAACATGAATAAAAGTAGTGGTAAAGTAGTGAAAAAGTTAGAGCTAAGTGAAGAAATGCTTAGGCGAATGGATGAGAGGCATAAAGGAATGCAGCTGGGCCAAAGGAACACTGCAGAGAACCTTAAGCATTCCCAACAGTATTCACAGTGCTAAGAAATTCATTTTGTTCCGACACAATATACAAACCATCGGTCCTTTACATAAGGAATTACATTCAGCGAAGCTGGAAGTAATTCCTAATTTAAAGGACCTCAGGTTTGTATAGTTAGGAAAAATACAAATTACTTTAAAAAATTGTGATTTGTGTGTGGTAATATGTGAATGAACAGCTTACAACAGTATATTGTCTCAAACAATATCTATTTCATTCCAGGGAATGTAACTGTCGTAGTAATGTGAGGCACGTACTCAACGAATTTTATGCAGCTGTGATGTTTTATGTATATTGGATTTGGAAAACAGAATGCAAGACAATAAAAGATTCAGGTTTTCTGATAAAAGGTATGTTATTTACTGTAGAACATTACATACTGGAAACTTTTCTTCATGCCTGTCAACCCTTACCCATCTAGACCTCTCAAAATGTGTTTAGTTAGCTAATACAAAATGTTAATGAAGGTTAAGTTATAGTGAATATTGCCATGAGAGAAAATCTTAAAAATATTAAAACCACAAAGACAAATAGAATAGATAAACTGTATGATGTACAGTATATGAGGTTATAAATACTGTAGTTGTAGGCAAAAGAAATCAGTGGTGTTACTGGAATTGTTTGTTGTGAAAAAGCAGAAACTACTAAAGGAATAGAAAAAAGATTAGTTTTATATAAGTGACTTACCCAGTAATTACATAGCTATTAGTTTTCCACATATGGCAGCCCAAATTCAAATTTCGCGGGTAGTGCTTTGATTGGTCAGTGTAGGTGCGCAGTACGGCCCCCTAATGGTAATACTAGGAACCACCTCATTATGTTTTCTGCCATACTAGACTAAACATCGAGTACTTACAGCAGCTTATTTTTATTTTCCCGTTACATCACCGGATTTCGGTAGTATTACACAACCACCAGAACATGTATTTCATAGCCTTTGAGCAGGCATCTTTCAGGTTGAGTCTTGTCTTTTTTTATTATTACCTTGATTTAGATTCATCAACAAGCCAGTAATAGGTTGGTCTTAAAGTAATTCTCAAATGTTACACCATTCCTTTAGGCCAAAACATTTACATTTATGTTTTGTTTACCGGACTTAGGCTATGTGCAACTTGCCGGTAAATAATTGCCTTAAAAGTAATTCTTGAATGTTACACCATTCCATTAGGCCAAAAAAGTTTGCATTCATGACTTATTTAATGGGCATAGGCTGTGCCCAGCCACTGGTAAGTGATTGCCTTTAAAGTAATTCTTGAATGTTATAAATTATTTTAAAGTAATTCTTGAATGTTACGCCATTCCTTTAGGCCAAAACGTTTGTAATTTGTTTTGTTTACCAGGCCTTAGCTACTCATCACACTTTCCTTTGCAGAGAACTGAAAAGTTTAGTGGCTGGAATGTAGTAAGGAGAGAATGGTGCGAATGTTTGGCCACAGTGAGCCTTAAGAGGAAATGTTCTTGACAGCCAAGTATTGGCTACAGGTTCTTGCTTCAGCAGTGCTTTGGAATGTTACAGAGAAGGTTCGAATGTCCCTGGCATACAGAGATGTTTTTCCTGGTATCATGCAATCGTGAACATTCCACATCTTTAGCTCCTAGCCTCCAGCGCTGGCCACTTGCTTCCACTAGTGGTGGGCGTAATTGGTTACTGGATTTGATCACTGATTAAAGAATAAAAACACATTGTTCTACAATACTAGAGTCTGATTTGCTTTGATACTTTAATGCTAAAACTACTTTTTGATATTAATATGACAAATTCAACAATAATTCATATTTTTCCTAACATGCAAACCCACAACTTCATGTGATAGGAGTATCCTTAGACATGCATGCGCAGATGGCTATGGTAAACTACTTTTTGATATTAATTTATCATTTATTTCAGAAGATACACGTACATTTGTTATCTTAAAATGCATACATGTCTGACCATATAAAATGCTAATGTAATTCATACATTTTATACCTGTTTTTATGTTTAGATACCAGAAATTGCCATATAGATACAAAAAAGTAGTTAGTAATAGATTACAAATCGATTATTTTTCATGAAAGTAATCGGTAACCGCGATTACATACCAAAAATCAGTGAAACGCCCACCACTGGCCTCCACCTGCTTCCTGCCCACCTACTGGGCCCAGCTCAGAGCACTCAGCACCCAATGCCAGCTCATGTCCACCTGGTGCCAATTCTCTCCTGCCGCTAGCCCTCCTATATTACCCACTTGCTCCCTCGCTTCCTTCCCGTGCCTTTGCCAGCCTTATATTTTGATTATCATGAATTTAACCATTATAACAATGAAGTGCTGTGCAGTGAAGGAGGTGGCTACTCGTCCCTCAATGCTCTTAGACAAAGGTCCCTGTCCTGCTCCCCCACACTGGGGTGAAGGCATACTGAAGGTCCAAGGGAGGTTGGGGGTTTACATACAGGTAGTTGCCCCCTCAGTTGAGCCTGTTGCCAGTCCCAGGTATCGACAGACATCCACTGGAAAAGCATCTTACTGGATGTGTAGTGGAGGAGGTGGCTATCTGGCCCCTCAGATCTCCTAGACCTAAAGTCACTGTCCCACTCCCCTGCACTGGGGAGAAGATATACTGGCCTTCCAGGGTTGCCACCTCAGTCAAACCTGTAGTCTATACCCAGGTGTCGGCAGATAGCCACTGAAAAGGCGTCTTGATGGAGATGTAGTGTTAACCAGTCATTGGAAAGGCATCTTGATGGAGATGTCCGAAGAGACAGGTTATAAAAAGGTGTCCTTACTCTTGAAAACAACTGTCTTCTTCTTCCAAAAAGCCCATGCCAAGCGCTCAGATGTTCGTGCTGAACGCTCCATAGTTGGCGCCAAGTGGTCAGGTGCGAAAGTCTGAAGCAGTGAAGCAGGTGCCAAGCAAGCCAAAGAGAGCGCTTGGCAGAAGGAGATGGGTGCTTACTCAAAGCTTCTTGTCACTTGGAGACCAAAATCGGGCACTTACAGATCTTCACCCCCTTCCTCAGAACACAACCATCGTCGCAGAGTCCTCCGTTTTGGTTTCAGCCTCAACTCTCGGAATTCTCAAGCTTCTTTCTGTCTGCCAAGAGAGTTTTCAGATAGTACGCAAGTTTCTTTAGCTGAGAAACTTAGGGGATGTACCTCTGGGGACTTCGTTGTCCACCATTGTTAGTTAAGATTATGCATCATATGAGTCTTACTTTTTCCTCCAGTTCCAAGGTTTCCGGCATTGACAAGCACTGTAACATGTTTTTGTTTCTCCACGCAATTATTGTTGCTGTTCTCTGCTTCCTGTTAAGAGGTAGGGAGGCTAGCTTCATTTCTCAGCCTTCCTACATTTTTGCTGTGGTTCCCTCTGTCACTCCTTTGGTTTGACTTCATGCCTGGATTCAACTTCCAGTCTCCTAGCACCAACCAGCTAGCACCAGGTGCCGATTCCCGAACGCCCACCCCACTCTTCCAGAGCACTTGGCACCATTGGTGCTCGGCTTCCACTGCTGAGCGCCTAACACCCGCTCACAGGTAAATTTTTCCTTTTGTAGAGGATTGTGTTTGACCTACAGAGTTGGTAACAGTCTGGTTTTGGACTAGGCCTCTGTTTTCTGTTGTGCCTAGATTTTGGTGGATTATGGACTTTGTTGCCCTTTTTCAAGTTTGCCAGATATAAGTTCTGTTCCACATACAGCTCCACATATGCTTCAGGCTGTACAAGGTACTGTCAGTCCACAGCGAGTCTGCACTTTGTCTGCAGTTTGCACCATGATCCTCCAACATCAAAAGAACTTCGGTGGGCAAATCAGTCAAGTATTCTGGCCACGTGAATTTTTCAGGGCTCTTAAGGTCTGGCAGTCATATCGAGCCGTCAGAAGAGTGTCCTTCCAAGTGGTCCTTCGATCCCCCGGTCTCTCGGGATCTGTGAACTCTATGGGGCGAGACAACTTTGGGCCTGTGTCACTGCAAGGACCCTTCACCTCCTCCCCTGGATTCTCCGATCCCAAACTCTCTAGTATGGGCAACAGTCACCATATACAGACTGATCCTTCTTGGTTCTCCTTGCCTTACACACTTTTATGATTCAGGGAAGCCCTAAATAAGTTTCAGGCTCATTGTAACATTATGAGGACCCACATAACATGTTCTGTCCTATGTAGAATGACTCCCGAATCTGCGACGGTTGTTGGTGGACCCTCCAGGTTCCTTCCCCAACTGTTTTTCCTCCGTCAACCTTCCTCAAGAGGTACCGCCAAAGATGGTCCGCTCTTGCCCGGACAGGCCTCAGGCAGTCCGGAGGCTTGTCAGTCAAAAAGGTTTTGAGACGTTTCTCAAAGACTGTGGCATGCAGACGTCAATCTTTTAGCTTCATCTATCAGACTAAGGGGTCGATTTTCCGTAACTTTTACCTCAGACGCTTCATCTCCCCTTTTGAGACATCTGTGACCCAATGGCAGTTTACATCTTTCTTGAGGAGGTCTAGGTTCTCTAGTACTCCTCCATTTAGGAGTATAGAGCTATGCTTAACTCAGGTTTAAGCACAGGGACCTAGACTGATTCCTAATCTCCCTCCCTCCTCAAGTCCTTTACCCAGCCAAGCAAGGAAGAAGTTGACTTGGATTGTTTGTTACCCTTGGGTATTTTAGCGAAGTTCAAGGTCCCATCCAAGACCTGGATCCGTTCTTTCTCCTTTTAGATTGTTACGGACTCCCTTGACTTCCAAGAGCACCAACATCTCATTATCTAACTCGCCTGGCACCCAGCTCCTCTGGCACCAGTCACAGCCTGGAGCCAGTCCATGCTCCGAGTGTCCACCAGCTCCCAAACTCCGAGCTCGCCTGGTGTCCAGTTCCTCTGGCGCCAGCTAATGCTCCGAGTGTCCACCAGCTTGCGAACTCCTAGGTCGCCTTGCGCTCAGCTCCTTTGGCACCATCTCATGCTCAGAGTGTCCGCCAGCTCCCGACCCCCAAGCTCGCCTGGCGCCCAGTTTGTTAGGCTCCAACTCTTGCTACAAGTGCCCAGTAGCGCTTCCCATCTCGGAAGTAGTATAGATAGCTCTCTCTCTCTCTCTCTCTGTCCAGTTGGAGTTTTTTCAGAAGTTCCCTGAGCTGAACCAGAAATCAGAGGACCTTCCATAACCTAGGGAGTTATGGCAAGAACCCGTCTCTTCCTCTGTCTAGATGTGTTGTCCTCCATCTTTTATGGGGTGCATTTTGCCTACTTTGAAGCGAAGCTAAGGACATCAAAACAGCCTCTACCTCCTTAGTTTTCACACACTGTATGCTCTTCACATCCATTTTACTATCAACATACCAGAAGTGTAAGCGATCTTTGCTTCTCACTATTTTATGAAAGCTTAAACTGTTGAAATTTTCTAATACCTCAAGACCATACTTAGTGACTGGCATGGCATAGTGGAAGGAAGCACGCGATGTTCTCCTGCTGTCTCTTCTCCTTTTCAGTAAGGTGCTGAGTTTGGAAAGCCAGGGGGGTACAACCTACCTGGAGCACCTACCACTCTCAGTGGATGGGTTGTGGTTTTATTTCAGTGTAGGTGTCAGTGCTATCTGGTTGTTTTTACTGTATTTTGGTGCTTCGTCCAGGGCAAGGGCAGGCACCTATCATGCTTTACTAGCCATCAGAGCTCTTCCCCTAGCTGCAAAGTTCCCCCCTAAGCAGGAGGCGACCCTTGGCTATACTGCCACACCACTACGAGTCAAGATGAGCACCAACCAGAGGCAGTATCCACTTGCAGTTGCTCTCATAACTGATAGGAAAAAACAAGCATTGTTTTCATTGCTAGCAACTTTTCTATTTCAAATTCATTACATGACTTAATGTTTTGGAGTAGAGTATGTCCATGATCCCACCTCTTATCAATGTGGAATCAGCTATGTAGTTACTAGGTAAGTCACTTATATAAAAATGACATTTTTACAATAAAATAATATTTTATATATACTTACCCAGCAATTACATGATTGGAGCCCTCCCTCCTCCCCTCTGATGGACATTAGGCATAAAACAGAATGAAGTGTTTAGCTAAGTCATTCATAGTGTTGCTGTCAGGGGCCGGTACTGTGCACCTACACTGAGCAATTGAAGTGCTACTTGCAAAATTTGAATTTAGGCTGCTAATCATGGAAAACTAATAGCTATGTAATTACTAGATAAGTATATATAAAACTTTAAATTATTATAAAAATGTCATTTTTGGAGATACAGTTAATAGTGGTAAAAATATTTGTAGCTACTGAACTTAATAGCATCAATGTCCGAGTCTCAGAAAAGGGAGCACAATTGCTCTGGTACTGGACAGTGTGATTTTATGGCACCTAATTAGAATAAAGATGCTGATACTGTGTGACAGGAGTTACTTGCACTAACTTGGGTAACTGAACACCAAGGTTGATAGTGGCATTTCCAAATATTAAAGCATGTTACCCTTATCTAAGGGTAGAATCCAGCACACTTCTTTTTTTAAGATTTCATTTATTTTTTATTAATCTATCCTGTATTCATCAATAGTTATGTTAATTCTTTTCATTATTAGCTTGTAATTTATGCACAACAACACATATGAATTTGAAATCACTTTTGAAAAATATTCTAAAAATAAATCTCAGGAAGTTCCTAAAAGCAAATTTTCAGTTTCTCATCCATGTCAGTCACACAAAGAATTTAACCCTTACTGGATGGACATGATCATAAGAGGAACTATAACAGGTTTTGAGCGAACGCAGGCTAACTCATATGAGTATATTACGCACTGTACAATTTGGACAAATTTAGCAGGAAAGATGTTCATATCACTTCAATGGGCCATGAATGACTTTTGGCAACTCAAGCAGCTCAGTAGAGGACAGAGGGGGATTAGTGTGCCTTGAGACTTGATGGGGGAATGTACTGCCCCTCTCTATCCCAGGACATCTTTTTATTTATTTGCTCATAAATATACCCAGGGATTGCTGTTGGTTTAGTTCTTATCTTTTATGATAGTATGTCAGCTATAATTGCAATTTTGCAAAAAAAAGTGCAAAGAAATGTTTGTAATTTTGCAAAGAAAAGTTCAAAGCATAAATGTTAGAAAAAACATGTTTACCTCACTAAAAAGGTACTGCATCTCCCCATCTCAGTAAATCTCGTAAATATTTTACAATAGGCTAAATACGCTCAGAATTTGTTACTGATTTTAGTTCTTATCTGTTATGATATTGTGTGAGTTGTAATTATAATTTTACAAAACAAGATAAAAAAAACTGAGAAAAAAGATGTATAACTTGGTAAAATTAGCATATTTTTACAAGTGTGTTGGTTGTAAACATTCACTTTCAAATTCCCGTGGAAGGTACAGAAAAATTTTTAGAATTTTTTCTTACACCATTTGCATTTGCATATCTTCCTCTTCCTATTGTGTTTTTTTCTTAAACTGGCCAACCTTAAAGTTTGCCTTGTCAGGGAGTGTGCTTAATATATATTTAGCCCATCCTGCAAGGGTTAAGAGTGTGTAAAAATATATCAGCATAATGTTTAGGGGGCATCAAGGATTAT
>NC_089781.1:1006896-1039396 GCF_040412425.1 Macrobrachium rosenbergii | reverse complement strand
TCATGTGTAAATTATCAAAATGGCTTGCAGACCTGTTATCACCCTTTCTAGGAACCTTCTCATCCTCCCACGACAAACATGCAGAGGCTTTTATAAAAAATTTAATAGTTTAAACATCCCTTCAATTAACATCAAATTGCTCAGCCTCGACGTCAAGTCATTATTTGCTGAAGTCCCGATTGCCGATGTGTTGTCTTTCTTAGAGAGGAAGTTACAACCATATGAAGACCATTTTCCTCTTGGCATAGATAAAACAAAAACTTATCAACCTCCCATAACTAACAACATGTTCTCTTTCAATGGTAATTTTTACAAACAAAAATTTGGCTGTAGTATGGGCAGTCCCCTATCACCTCTTTTAGCAAACTTGTACAATGAACCCCCATATTCGCGGGGGATGCATCCCACACCCCCGCGAATAGGTCAAATCCGTGAATGCTTAAAACCCCTCTAAAAACACTTAGAACTGCCCATTTTGATAGCTTAAACCAAGAAAAACCCTGTAAAAATGCTTATACCTGAGTAATTTAATAGTTTTATCACAAAAAGTGCATTTATTCATGAAAACTACATGAAAATACAGTAATTAGTGAATATTTCTCAGCGAAAAATACCGCGAATGGGCAAATTTTCCGCGAATGATGGCTAGATATGTTCCACAGAGAAACCTGCAAGTGCTTGAGTCCGCGAACCATGAGAACGTGAATACGGGGGGTTTACTGTACATGGAATATTTTGAAACAGAAATTTTGTCATCTATCAAACCCCGTAATATGATCTGGCTTAGATACATAGATGATATTTTTACTTTCTCGGACAATAGCTGGGGAGACTTTAATGAATTTTTTAATAGGCTAAATTTGCTAGTTCCGACCATAAATTTCAAAACGGAATGGGAAAAGGACGGAAAACTGCCGTTCCTAGATGCACTGATCATAAGAGAACAGAACAGATATGCATTTACAGTATATAGAAAACCCACTTTCGCTGTTTCCTACATTCATTTATTAAGCTACCACGACGTCTCCATAAAGATCATGGTAGGGGGCAACTTATTCCTCAGAGGACTTAGGATATGTTCAAATGGGTACCTAGATAAAGAATTCAACACGATCCACCAACACCTAACGCAACTGCTCTATCCACCACACATTATCGAGAGGGCTATTAACAAAGCGAATAAAATATACTATGGAGGCCCCACTCACAACAGACAAATAGATTTTAACAAGAAAATAAAGCTTCCGTACGATGAAAACATCCAAAAAGCCACCGAACAACTCAGGTCTAACAATCCCTTCATTTTCCATTATCCCAAATCCATCGGGAGCTCGCTCATTAACGTATACTTAAATAACAAAGGGGAAGAAGCCAGAGTTGGAAGAAGCCAGAGTTTACAAGATACCGTGCAGCAATTGTAATGACATTTACATGGGGGAGACAGGTAGATCGCTCTCGCAAAGAACAACAGAGCACAAAAGATCATTATGTTATGCTTCGGAGAGTTTGGGGATTTTCCTACATATCAGAGATACAGGCCATTCCATAAACTGGAGTGGGGCGGAGCTGGTTTTCAAAAGTAGCTGTCCGTACAAAAGAAAGATGCAGGAATCTGCTATCATCAATCAAACCAAAAATATGAACCTGTCAGGAGGACACTGGAAATCGGACAACATCAACGCTTTAATCCTTTTGCTTCTGAAGAAGGTGTTCCAGGGAACACGACCACCAGAATCGTCGCCAAATGGGAGTTAATGAGGCCAAAAACCACTAGGGAATTGTTTATTCTCCTCCTCCTTAGGAAACGGTCACCTGCATACCATCGGAGACTTAATGCCACACCTATATATGCTTTGTATATATATATATGCTTTGCATATGCAGGACCTTTCGGATGTGTCGCAGGTGTTCTCTGTGGATCTGGAAAAAATCAGAATGTCATCTACATAACAGACGCAGAAGTTCAGGTCCCCCAGGATGCTGTCCATCAGTCTCTGGAAGGTTGCCCCCACTTTCCTCAGTTCGAAGGTGGAGAAGGCGAAGACGTAGGACCCGAAGGGCGTGATGATGGCGGTTTTGGGGATGTCCTCTGGAGCTACTGGTACCTGAAAGTAGGATTTTAACAGGTCTAGTTTAGAAAATATTTTGGCCCCGTGAAAAGAGGCCATGAGATCTTGCATGTTTGGAAGGGGGTAATGATCTGTGAGCCACCTGTAGTTGCCACAGGGTCGCCAGGTGCTGTCCGGTTTCTGCACCATGTGGAGGGGAGAGGCCCATGGGCTGGAGGCCTTCCTGCATATGCCCATACGCTCCATCTCGGCAAAAGCATCCTTGGCCTCCTGAAGGCGCGGGGGGGGAAGCCTCTGGAACTTTGTGTGCGTTGGGGGCCCCTTTGTTTTAATGTGGTGGTAGATTTCGTGCTTGGCAGGGGCCCCGGGCACCTCATGCAGTTCGGGCTTGAAGACGTCGGGAAACTCCTTCAGCAGCTGGGCGTACTGGTGCAGGGCAACAGAGCAGGTGGCGGGCGTGCTGGGGCCCGTCGCCAGAGGGAGGGACTGGCAGGAGTTGGTGTCCAACAGGCGCTTGCGACCGATGTCGACTGCCAGGCCGAAGTGGGCGAGGAAGTCCGCGCCCAGGAGTGGGGTCCTCACCTCAGCGACTATGAAGTTCCAATTTTACCTCCGGCCAAGGATGGAGACCGACAGGAGCTTGGTGCCATAGGAGAGGATGGGGGACACGTTGGCGGCCGTCAGGGAGGTAGCTGGGTCTGGTGGGCATTTGCGGTCCTCTCTGGATGGTGGGAACACTGATTGTACGGCCCCAGTGTCGATCAGCATCATCCTGCTGGAGATGGTGTCGCAGACATAAAAACCTACTGGTTTTGGACTCCTGGGTTCCTCTGCTGCCACGGCAGCCTGTGCTGTTGGCCGCCACCTCCTCTGTTTTTGGGATGGGCAAAGGAGCAGGGGGTTTGACAGTTCTGGGCGTCCTTGCCGTACCGCTGGTGGTAGTAGCAAGGCCCCGGTGGTTGCTTCTTGTGGTGGTATGTTGGCCGCCTCCTGGTGACGGCGCTTATCTCCCCCTCCACGGCCTCCTCCGGCTGGAGGGAGCTGATGGGGTGTGCAGGCGTGGATGCCCGCTTCGCTGCCCTTGCAGAGTCCGTTATCTGCTGCGCTGTCCTGATCAGGCCGTCGAGCGGCACTGTATAAGGCTCGAGGATCTGGGTCCGAAACTCCGGGAGGAGCTGATGAAGATGTATCTCCCTTGACAGGCTTATCTCCGACTGCCTGCCGCTGCTGTCCGTCCCGGGCAGGATGAGGAGTTCCTGGATCACACTCCAAGTCTCCCGGAGGTTCTGGTCGTGTCGGGGGTTGTTTACGAGGTCAAGGGCGTGGGTGGCCCTCTCGGGGACGGGCAGGGAGCAGGTCTCAACGAGAGAGGTCTTCAGCTTTTGGTAGGTGACGGGACCTGCCGCAGACACCCACGGGCAATCTTCCTGTAGACGTCTTCCGGGAGGGCATTTATCATGGCGTCTGCCTGCCGGACCTCGTCGGCAAGTCCCACCAGCCTGAACTGCCCTTTGACCCTGTAGAGCCATGATGACGGGTTGCTGTGAGTGAAGGGCAGCAGCTTTATGGTGAGGGCGGACCTTGTTTGGTCCAAAGGGATGGGCAGCGCGCGAGGAGCGAGTACTGGTGTGGAGGAGCGCGCGACCCTTGGCGTGGGGAAGGGCGCGAGCGAGTTTTACGCGAGGGAGATATCAGAGTCCGCAAAGTTTGCGGTTATTTCTATGTGGGAGGGAATGTCCGCATCCATACTTGCTTCTCCACTCTTACTTGGAGTGGGTTACACTCGCGTCAATACGCGCTTGGGGGCACGCCGTGTGGGTCCACTAATGACGCTGGTGATCTGTCGACAAGAGTCGGTACGCCTAAACACTTTATTAAAGCACCGTGTTTAGGCCGTTAGGGGCGTGGGGTAGTTCATGGAGCCAAGACTAGGTCGCCGTATGAGTCCGCTAATGGCTCCGGGAACCACTCCCGGGGTCACCACTGTAAGAGGTGCAAAAAAGAGAGCAGGTGGACATGTACTGCTAGTTTGTTAAGAAAGCAGGCCGCTTATAAAGCGGCGTGCAAACGTCATACAAAACATACAATAGGATACAGGTGACCCAAGGTCAATTGTTCTCAATGTGAAACAGGACAGATAAATACAAATAACATGTAAAGATAAAATTACAAGAATTGACACAATAATGTTCTAACACATGTTCAACGTAAACAGGCATGAATGAATCAATAACAGATACATTTTTACATAGATAAAAATGTGGCTATTTTGCGTGACCTAAGCCTGTGGGAAAGGCACCATAGAAAACAGGAGGTTCACTACAGAAAACCTGTTGAGCAGGGACTTTACATATATACTGACTTCCTTTAATGACACTTAGGCCTATTTGCCCAGCTGCCTATGTAAAACATTTTGAACTAATTTACTCCAACAAATTTCACATCTATTTTTGTAATACACATATAATCGCACTATATATTATATATATATATATATATATATATATATATATATATATATATATATATATATATATATAATTATATTATATGTATATATATATATATATACACAGGCAGTCCCTGGTTAACAGCAGGCTTGGTTAATGGCGATCCATTTTTACGGCGCTGGTCCAACGATGGAAATCAGCAATTTTCAGCGCCAAAAAATTGCAGATTTCTGCTTTTTTGCACCAATAATTGGGTGTTGGCACCGATACATACCTAACAGAGGCTCCAATAACTGAAAATCGGTGCTTTTCAGCGCTGATAAGCCCCAAAAATAGTTGAAAACACGCTGAAAATCACTGATTTTCGGTTATCGTCACACCCACAGAACAGAACCCTCGCTGATAACCGGGGACTTCCTGTGTGTTAACATTATTTCAAAGGTGATCACCACTCTTATGTTTTAATATTTTCATCTCCAAAGGCTGTCACTATCTTTGTTTTGTCTTCTTCATGTGTGAACATTATAGACCTACAACTATTATAAGTTGAACTTAGCTTGAGTAACATCAGCAATTACGACTTTTGTGAAGATTTGCTGGCATATCATATCTATATATAGTTATATATCTGGCCCTATCATGTATTCTGATTTCCTTAATGACACTTAGGCCTATTTGTCTAACTGCTTATATAAAATATTTTGAAGTAGACTAACAAATTTCACGTCTATTTTTGTATATATATAATATATACTGTATATTATATATATAAAATGCGATTATACAGTACATCCTCAACTTACGGAGGGGGATCTGTTCCAGTACCGCACCATAAGTTGATTTCTGCCGTAAGTCGATTTTTCTCTGTTATCAGTGCTTTAACGGCGCTGTAACTTGATGTTGCATCAAGTTGCTTGATGCCTATTCTTGCTGCTAGCGCCATCAACAACGCTTACGGCACTGTAACTTGATGCAGCATCAAGTTATGGCGCTGCAAAACACTGTTAACGGCACTGAAAAAGCGCTGTAAGATCGAATCGGTGGTGCTGAAAGTTGAGGATGCCCTGTATTACAAAAATAGACATGAAATTTGTTAGTCTACTTCAAAATATTTTATATAAGTAGTTAGGCAAATAGGCGCAAGTGTCATTAGAGGAAGTCAGAATACTGTACATGATAGGGCCAGACATATAATTATATATAGATATGATATGCCAGCAAATATTTACAGAGTTCATAATTGTTGGTGTTACTAGGGCTAAGTTCACACATATGAAGAAGATAAAACAAAGATAGTGGATGGCCTTTGGAGGTGAAAATTTTAAAACAAGAACGGTGATGACCTTTGAAGTAATATAGTAATATCCTTTAATCAAGTAAAATATGACAACAGTACCAGAAAAACCTCAGTTTAAGGGAAATTGCAGGTAATTTCTCTGATGCACCAGTAGTGTCCGAGTTGTTTCAAGTGCTTATGATGGGCTTGCCAAATAGCACTGGATGTCGTTATTATAAGTTTTTGTCTGAAAAGGTTTGAAGTATGTTGCAATACTTTTTTGAGTGACCGTGTAATCACTGTTATACTGCATAAGAGCAAATGCCAGTTTTGCTTATTCACTATTAAGCAGCTGAAGCTCCAGTAAGAGAGAAGAGCTTGTTATGCCATTTGAAATTGAAGGAATTTAAATATACTGTCGCACAATTAATAAATTGCAATTACTAAAAATAAGTTTATTTACAATTTTTGCTGTGGAAAATAACATTTATTTCTAGTAATACGATTTAAATTTTATCGAGCTAAATGTAGATGGTAGAAAATTACAAGACAAATGTTACATACTCAGGGAAACAATAAAGATCACAGAAAACTTGATTTGGCACTGTTGCACTCATTAATTGAAAATTGGGATAAAGGTGTTGCCACTTTTGTATGTTACTTGAAATATAGTTTTCAGATAAGTAACTTACTAAGTAATTACATAGCTATAGTTTCCACCCACGTGACAGCCAAAATTTTAAAAATTGCTTTAGCACTTCTATTGTTTTTGTTTAGGTGACTAGCCCCACCCACTATTGAGGAACAGTAGGAACAACAAAGCAGAAGAGCTCAATTTGTTTCTTCCAGCCTTCAACGTAACATCGAATGTTTGCAGCAGTTCTTTTTTTTTAATTTCTTCAGTATTTTGGGCTAAATCCTTCAGGATTAGGTGAAGTATTCTTGCAGTTATGTAGCCTTCAAGCTTGTTAGCTTTAGCTTAGGTTTTTTATAACCCTTTTTTTTATTTATCATGTCGTACTCAAGTTCCTCCAGCATTAAGTATTGTCGGGAGGGTTGTAAGACCAGGTTGACAAAATCTACTTATGATTCTCATACGATTTGTGCTAACTGTAGGGGACAAATCTGTATGAAAGAGCGAACATGTGATGAGTGTAAGGATTAGGATGATAAGCAATGGAAGGTGTTGAAATCCCATCTAGATAAGCTTGATAGGGATAGGGCATATAGCCTAGAACCTACACCTGAACCTAGTATTGTAGATGATCTTTCCATGCCTCCTTCCCCTGTTCCAGGCTTATATCCCATTCCCACCCCCCCACCATTGTACCACTTACTCCCGTGCCTAGCTCCCATGTTTCCGACCCCGATCCCATTGCCAGTCTCGGGTGCAAGTTAGATCGCAAGAATGATCTAGTGGTTAATACAGTGGCTGAATTAGGGGTGTCTAAGGCTCCTTATGGACAAAGTGTTAAGTGAGAATACAAAAAGTGATAGTGTCGTGGAAGTGCCAGTGGTGGAGGTGGCTGCTTGTCCCACCGGTTCTCCTAGACGAACGTCCCTGTCATACTCCCTTGACCCTGGGAGAAGACAGACCGGAGGTCCAAGGGAGGTCAGTGGCATTTGCCCACGGGCAGTCGCCCCCCTCATTTGAGCCTGTGGCACACGCCCAGCCTTCGACAGACAGCCATTGGAAAGGTGTCTCAGTAAATGTGCATCAGTTGTCTTCCGACTCAGAGAATGCTAGTCCAGATAAGAGGCACCAATGGCACTTCCCAGGCAAGTCTCAACCTTTGAAGAGATGTATGGATGATATGGTCAGCTCTTCGCCACTGTCGTGTAAGTGGTTTAAGAAACCACCTAACAACCCTCAGCTGTCCTGCAGTGCTTGGCACAGCCCGAAATATTTTTTGCCTGTGCATTCATTTGCAGAACGCCAGTATTTGGCTCCCAACCCCCCGAGCGTTCATGTGCAGAGCACCAGTATTTGGCTCTCAAGCGCTCGAGTGTCAAGAAACGCGCTTCATCTTCGTCCAGGAACCCATGGTCTCTTGAGCGCCCAAAATCTTCTCCCAGGCGCCAGTTCCAGTCTCTGAGCGCCTGCCGCCAGCTCCTGAGCACCCGATGACAGCTTCCGAGCACTCTGTGCCCTCTCTGCCAGCTTCAAATTCTTAAGCACTCATGGAAGGAGACCCATCCTTGGCGCCCATCAAGCAGCAGTTGGCCGACATTTTGGGTTTGCTCCAAAAAGCTCCTGTTATGACCAAGCCATCTAAGAACTTGTCTTTGTCCCCGGTTTCTTCTGTTGAAGAGAATTTAGTTCAAGAGCCTTCCCCTTCAGCTTATGCATCTATCCTGAGATGTTTCCTGGAAATTTTCCTTTGTACTTTGAACCAGCTGCTCAGTCTCGCCTGCCTCGACTTTCCTGATGAGAAACCAAGCTGATGTCAGCGCTCAGCTTCCCAAGATGGTTCTTTCCTCCTCTTTGAGGAATGCTCTTAAAGAGGTCGGTGATTGGCTGTTGGTGAAGAGAGAGCAGGGTAAGGCCACCTTTGATTTTCCGCCTTTTAGGTTGACATGCAGGAGATACCTGTCGTATGCTACCGGAGAAGCTCCTTCTTTGGGGAGCACTGCCTCCTCCCAGGGAGACTTCTCGGGTCTCACTGACTCAGCATGCCATTCAGCCTTCTCGTCGGCAAAAGTAATGTTTGCGTCAACGGAACTGGAGCACCTCATGAAGTAAGTGTTTGAGGTGTTCAGTTTTCTTGATTAGACAGTTGGAGTCCTCACCAAGAAGATTGAGGACTGTACAGAATTGACAGGAGACTTCGCTGCAGACTGGATAGGCGTTCTGTCTTGTGCGAACAAAACCATCAGAGACGGCTCATTAGAACTTGCGGCTCTTTTCTCTCCGGGGGTTCTCAAGAAAAGAGAATTGTTGTGCTCCTTCACTACTAAAGGATTAACTTATGTACAGAAGTCAGCCTAGCTATACAGTACTCTCCTTTGAACCACCTTTATCTGTTTACCCAGTGCACTGTCAAGGGGATAGCTACAGACCTCCAAAAAAAGTTGACGCAGGACCTTCTGGTGCAGTCCTCTAAGAGCCCTAAAGAGCCTTCATTGTTTGGCACCAAGGCAGTTTCACCACTTCAGCAACAGCCATTTTGTGGGAGTAAACAGAATTTTCCTCCAAAGCCCCCCTCCAAGATATGTTTCTTGGCCAGGTCAATCAAAAGGACTTCTACCAGACCTTCATCTTAGAAATGAAACATCAGTCCTTCGTGCACCAGCAGGAGCCAGACTTCTTTTTTGGGAGAGGTAGAGTGTCAGCGGAGCAGAACCTTGGATAATCAAGATCTTGAAGGAGGGCTACTCCATACCATTCAAGGAGTATCCCCCACTAGTCACCATGCCAATCGCATTGATGGCCTACTAGAAAGGCTCCAAGAGGTATTTGGCCCTTTCAGGGGAAGTTTCATCCATCCTCTGGAAGAGAGCCATAGAGGAAGTAGAGGATTCTTCCACGAAAGGTTTTTACAACCATCTCTTCGCAGTCCCCAAGTCATCAGGAGGTTGGAGACCCATCCTCGATGTTAGCACTCTGAACGCTTTCGTCCAGAAGACGAAGTTCAAAATGGAGACGAACCAGTCGGTACTATCATCCATTCACCAGGGTGACTGGATGATTACCCTCGATATGTAGGATGCATACTTCCATGTCCCTGTCCATCCAGACTCCAGGAAGTATCTTGGGTTCATCTTCGAGGACAGTCTTTCAATTTCGGGCCCTGTGTTTTGGCCTCTTTACAGCTCCTCAAGTTTTCATGCGAATAATCACCCCTCTCGTGAAGTGGCTCCATCTTCTCGGCATCAACATATGCCTTTACCTGGACGACTGGCTCCTCCGATCACTGTCAAAGGGGAAATGCATGAAGGACCTGCAGAAGACCCTTTTCCTAACCAAAGAGCTAGGAATACTGATCAATATGCAGAAGTTGCAGCTGACTCCAACTCAGGAGATTCTTTATTTAGGGGTGAGGATCAACTCTCAGGAGATTCTTTATTTAGGGTTGAGGATCAACTCTCAGGGTTTTCAGGCTTTTCCATCCCCCAAGAGAATCGATTCCTGTCTACAGACGGTCCGCAGTTCTCTCTCTCTCTCTCTCTCTCTCTCTCTCTCTCAAGTTAGGCAGACTCCATATTAGAGTCCTGCAGTTCTCCTTAAAAGCCAATTGGAACATGAAAATGCAACCAGAGTCCTTTGCGTTCCCCACATGACAGAAATGAAGTCAGACCTGAGATGGTGGATGTCCGAAGGAAGACTTTCGGAAGGAAAGTCTTTGTGCCCTGTGAGCCCCGACCTAGACTTTTACTCAGATGCCTTTGATCTAGGTTGGGGAGCTCTTCTAGGGAACATGGAGCTTCTGGGACATGGTCCCCGGAACAGCAGAACCTGCACATCAATGTAAAAGAATTGAAAGCCATTCATTTAGGTCTATTCTTCTCAGACACGATCACTGACAGAACAGTAGTGGTACATTCAGACAACACCACTGCTCTTTCCTACATCAGGAAACAAGGATCTTTACTCCTTCCCGCCATTCTCCATGATATGGAAAGTTCTCAACAAGTCCCACAATCATATGAAGGTCATGATGACTAGTGGCCCCATTCTGGCCGCAGCAGGAATGGTTCCCAGATCTCCTCAGGCTGCTGACAGACTGACTGAGATTGTTACCACAGTGACTGAGATTGTTACCACAGTGGCCAAGTCTGCTCAGACAGCCCCACTTCAGGCAATTCCACCAAGGATTGTCCTTTCTGGCCTTGACAGGGTTCAGACTGTGAGGAAAATCCTCAGACAGAAGGCTTTATCAAGAGTGGCTTCAGAGGCAATTGCAAAGAGTAGGTGCCCCTCCTCCGACAAGGTCTATCAAGCCAAGTGGGCAATCTTTAGAGCCTGGTGTAGAAGACATGACATCTCGTCTTCTAAGACATCTGTAGCAGACAGTGCAGACTTTCTCCTGTATTTGAGAAGATCTAGGGGGCCTTTCCTCCTCTACAATCAAAGGATACAGCGCAATGCTGAGTTTGGTGTTTCAGCACAGAGGAATGGATATTTCTGCCAGTCAAGACCTGTCCGACCTCATAAAATCCTTTGATACCTCCAAATTTAAGGGACTAGAGAATGTCTCTAGGAATTTGGACGTAGTTCTGAAGTGGCTCTCGGAACCCCGTTTCGAGCCTCTTCGTTCTGCTTCGCTACGAGACCTTACCAGGAATACCATCTTTCTGGTAGCATTAGCGACTGCCAAACGGGTCAGTGAGGTGCATGTTTTCAAAAAGAGTCGGCTTCTCCCAAGGTGATGCCGTACACTCATTTACCCTTGGCTTTTTAGCTAAAAATGAAGACCCAACCAAACCCTGGCCTTGTTCTTTCACTATTAAAAGCCTGATGGAAATACTGGGCCCAAACCAGGAGGAGATAGTTCTGTGCCCAGTGAGAGCACTGAAGTACTGCTTGCACAGAACAGAGAAGGTTTGAGGTCCTATGAGTAATTTATGGTGCTCAGTTAGAAATATGTCTCGTTCCCTGTCGAAAAATGGCTTGTCATTTTTCTTGAGGGATCTGATCACCGAAGCCCATTCTCAGATTGGAGAAGAGGTCTTACATCTGTTAGAGCCAAGGCTCATGAGATCAGAGCGTCTCCACGTCGTTAGTCTTCAAACACAACCTATCTATATCATCAATTCTCCAAGCGACTTATTGGAAATGTAAGTCTACTATATTCGTGACCCATTATCTTCATGATGTGGAAACCATTTTCGATAACTGTAGCACATTTCTCTTCGCCTTGAACCAAGGTGTTGAGTCATAAGGAGAGCCTGGGGGTACTGTGTACCTGGAGTACCCACGAGTCTTAGTTTTTAATGGATGGGTGGTGGTTTTTCATTTTATGGTGTAGGTGATGTTTGTTTTCAATTCTGGTCGACTGGTTTGTCAGTACTGTGCCCAGGGCAGGGGCAACTGGCTACTTCTATGCTTGTTAGTCACTGGGTTCATCCCTTCCTGCAAAGCCCCCACTGATGTAGAGGTATATCTGGCCAATTCGCCACACCCTACATGGTTAAGATGAGCGCCGACCAGAGGCAGTATCTACCTGCAGCAGCTCTCTTATCAGGTAAGGAACAACAAGCATTGTACCAGTGCTAATAATTTCTATTCTCAAACTCATTATCATCCATAGTGTTTTGGGGTAGAAAAAATCCATATACCACACTTCTGTGTCAATATGGGATTCAGCAATGTAATTAATTACTTGGTAAGTTACATAAATAAAAATGACATTTTTATGATAAAGTTTTATATATACTTACCAAGTAATTATGTAAGAAAGCCCTCCCTCCTCCCCTCATATGGAAAGAAGGGTAAAAACAATTGAGCTCTCTGTTGAAGTTGTTCCTCTCTTACCCTGAAACTGGGCAGGGTCTAGTCACCTACACTGACACTAGCGCTACCGCGGATTTCAAAATTTTTCAGTTTCCGGCAAGTGAAACTTTAGGCAATGTAATTATTTGGCAGGTATATATAAAACTTTATTTTATCATAAAAATGTCATATTTATATTGAAAAGAGAAACCACTTATGTACAGTATAGTATTGTGCTGCTGTATGCTGTATTTTTACTCAGATTAACCCATAAATGGATAAGATGGTTTTTATGTAGCACACTGGCAAGTAGATTCCTTATCGTACTTAGGAATAGGTTTGTATAACCTGAGCTTAAAATGAAATCATTCACCTTGATTCAGTGAACAAATATCAGCAAGTGATGTAATTCAGCTTTTAGTTAGAAGTAGCATTATGTGTGCATAAATGATTTTATGGGGAATAACCATAGAGGTTTTAAAATTTTAGGCATTGTAGGAAAGTGATATTTCTTTGATTACCGTTAAGGTGACATTGTCTTGGAAATTTCAGATGCAGAGGCATACTGCAAGCGGAATGTAAAGACTGTGATGCAGAAGCTGCAACTTCACCTGCGGAAATACTCCCAACAAGAAGAGGGAGAGATGCTGTGAGTAGCAATAGACAAATGATAAGTTAGCTCATATTAAACGATCTCATAGGTAAGCAAATTTGTAGTCCAGGGCTTTTATGTGTAAGGATAATGTGATGTGTTTTACATAATCTGAGAACAAGTTATTCAAAAGACAAAAGGCTTAAAGATGTTGTTGTTGTTTAGGGATATCAAGTGTTGTATAAACACCTCTATAGTGTACTAATTGGTTGTGATAGTAAAATGAAAGATAACAGGGACAATTATATCAAGGATTGTGTCTGGGGTTCACTATATTTTTTTAAAACAAATTAGGCACAGTGATATATTTAAACTATATATAGGTACAGTATGTGGTCACTGAAAAATTGGTATGGAGATGGAATACAGACCTTATGAGTTAACCTTTTCGTTACTCAGCATATCGTCAATAAATTTTGTTACAATATATTGAATGTCCAGTGTAGTATTCTACTGAGAATGTGTTGTATATTCTGTAGATTAGTGTAAGCTTTTTTAAATGTAGCGTAAATTATGTAGTTTTGCACAGCATTTCTACAAAAAGTTTTGCTTAAGTGATACATGTTACTGGAGAGGAATGATTACAGTCAACTTGTGATTTTTCAAAATGTGATATAAAGAGAAGACTATGTTACTTCTCGTGTCATGGATGAAGAGTGATATACAATATCATGTTAAACTTATGATATACAGATCTTTTAGGAGTTGTTAAGTATTTGTTGTGTGCAAACAATCATTTTAATGCATAAACCTTGATTAAACAAATAATTAATGTTCAATTATATCCAGTCAACAAGTGTGTGTTGTGTATTGTCTTAATAATGGACCTTTATCTCATTTGGTGTATACAGTGCTGTAATATATGTACACAAATTTATATGTATCTATATACAGACACACACACACACTATTGATATCTAGGAATACACCTCATGTCATTGCACTGTGCATTAGATCCTACAAAACTTCTTTAAGCAATATGTGGAAATACCATACTACTGTATTGGACCATACAATGTTCTCTGGCAATACTTGAATTGAACTTCATGAAGCCAAGTAAATGCATTTGGACCACCTCTTGCTATAGAGAGGTATATTTGCATTACATAAATATTGAGAGTATTTTGTACTTAACACTATAGCAAAGATGTAACTACCGTTAATCCTATCATCGTTCACCAGTTTTGTACACATGCTTTTGGTAAAGTTATTCGTAATTTCTCATGAGATCTAATTTCTCTTCAACCATTTCATAACATTTTTGTCCTTTTTACCATTTTAAAATCAGCAAAACAAAACAAAATTTCATTCTATTCAGCAGTTGACAAGTTATTGGGAATAAGATCCATGCATGTAACCAGATGATCTGCTTACTCTTTTCATTTAAATTAAAAACCAGTATTTTTTCTTTAAATGGTTTTTTGTATTTCTTGACAAAACGCTTTGAAGATTTATTGGTGTTACAGTAAGTGCAGAATTTTTCATGTCGTCAGACTTCCAAATTAAAGTTTTCTTGTGGTTCTAAGGAGGTATTTAAAGGCGAGTCCTTAATAGTCTTATAGTGTTTTCTCACACACGCACAACCAGCATTGCCAGGAAAAACATTGTAATTGTTGTCACAGTTTCTTTACAGTTTCTTGATTTGAATTATGATTCTTGGAACTGTTCAAAACAAATACTGTACTAAAGATGTGTGTATGTTTGTATGCTTGTAGGTATGTATATTTAAGTAGCATATGTATGAAATATATGTAGAATACACCTGCACTAAAATATTTGCTTGCATTTATATGTTATGTATATTGCATGCATTCTTATTAAGTGTTGTGTGTATATATGTATACTCATACAGTAAATGGGTTTGAATTGTACTGTATATTTTATAATGCCTCTCATTTAACCTGAATGTGTATTAAGATGACTCATTCACCCTCAGTTTGTTGTGTACAGAATTTACACAATACATTGGATAACCCAGAAAAGGAACTTTAAAATCCAGAAAACGAACTTAGTGTATTACTATGTGATTTGGAAAAGACAGATCAGACTAACTTAAATAGGTTCTGTGAATATTTTGTTATTTCTGGTTGTTCAGAAGAATAATTAGAGAAATGGATATACAGTACAACTTATATACTTTTTTCTCTTAATGTACAACTGGTCATGATGGCCTTTACTTAATTATGTGTCCTATGTTAGTGCAAAAATAGTCTATTTTTTTTGTATAGTGAAAATATCGTATCTTCTGTTTTTAATAATCTTTTACGTATATGTCAATGTGGTACAGATCTTATTAGCCTAAGTCCACCAACTTGACCATAACTTTTAATGTGATCTAGTTGGATTTCACAGCTGTCATTTCAGTTAAAATTCAAGTTTGAGAACTTTCTTTTTCATGAAAGCTATGTAGTCTTCAGACTTATTCATTCAAGTCTGAGACCCATGGTGAAAATGGTAATAAATTTTTATTTTACTGTATTGAAGCTACTGACATTAACTTTTAAATTTGCAAAGAAAATATTTGCTGCTCAAATTGTCATTAGGCTGGCTAAAGAGATCTCAGAAACTTACTGATAGAGGTATGATGAACCTCCAGACAGTACTTAAGAGTTGTGTTTTTGTATGAAAAACATATTGGTGTTGATGATTTTTATCCTCTTTTATTTTTAGTAAAGTATTTGTAACAGTATTGTCACTGGCATTATAAAGTTAGAAGTGCAACCCAGGATTTCCTGTGATCTAATACAGATAGACCCTGACTAATAATTAAGTTAGGTTTGTAGCCATCAAACAAGTGATGTGACCTAAGCTGGAGAACCACATATAGTGTAATAGCTTCTATTAACCTGTTTTCTGTTTATATTACACTGTATATGGGAAATGATTTTTTTTACATATTTATTCTGTTTGAAGTGCTTAAGTTCAATGGCTTATACTGTATTTCATTTGTAAAACTGGTATTTACATATTTACTTAATTTTTTTGTTGTTGTTGTTGTTGATTATATGTGCAGATGGAAGTAAGTTCATAGATCAGGGACTGTTTGTATACTTATTATAGATGACAGGCATATTCCTGTGATGCCAGTTCTGTAACTCTGATTACTATATTTCAAGATTTTTTTGTATTGAAAGTTATGTTTCTTGCAGTTATGTGCTGTGGAACTTTCTTACATGTATTATGGAATTCTCTTATCTTTCTACCAAAAGTTTAGTGAAATCTGACTATGTCACCCTTGTGGAATGTTAACAAAATATTGTAACAATTTTAATTTTACCTATTAAAAGATCCTCTGGGATTTAGTGGGACATGATATCCTGAAGTGGATTGTATAGAGCACAACAAATACCATTACTTTTAAAAAGAAAATCAGATCCTGGGACCAGGTGTGTGTATATAAAGAAATAAAATAGCTCATTTGAAATAGTGCAATAGTTTTGAAGTACTTGGATGTTACAGTGAATCATTACTTGTAAGGAACTGGGCATTATGGCAGCATTGCACTTAATTAGCATTTAGGCAACTGTAGTAAAGTGAAGGCATTTACTGGTATTCGGTGGATTTAGGTTCTTGCCGAATTATTCAATAAACTTAAAGCTGAAGGCCTTGCGGTTTTTTAGACAGGTGTCAACATGTTTTAAGGCAAGTAGGAGTTAGATGAAAATAAATATTCTGAGTTGGGATGTCCCCTCACACATGAGCAGTTTCTTTAAAGACAGTTTTTGGAGTGATCAAGTGCTCTTGCTTGTTCTATAATGTAATTTGTGAACAGTCGCTGTAGGAGCATACTGTATATCATTTACAAGGAAATGATTATCAAGCTTTTTTTTTCTTTATTTGATAGCTGCCTTTATATTTTTTATTTTAAAACCCCTGTTCATGTCATGATAGTTGCCTCTGCTACAAGTTTTACTCACTTTGTAGTGTTTAGAGTTTGTCCAGACATGTTATATGAAGCCTCTTATAAAGAGAAACAAACTTGGGATTAAGATTTGACTCATATTTCAATTTAAATACAGTGATATAAAATGAGGTCACTGCTAAGTTATTTGAAAATGTCTTCTCTATTGCATAATTTTTATTATATCAGTGTAAAAGTAAATTAAAAGAAAATTATTCTACCTGCTAGTAACATCAGTTCATGTCTGAATAAAGCAAAATTTTTCTAGGTTTGTTCTGCATGAATCCTTAATTGCATGTTTTCTCTTGAATTGCACAGGGTATTTGAACCTGGTTTTGTTACTGTATGGTAAAAATATTATAGAAAGTCTAGTTTAACTTTTGAAATTTTTATATCAGCTAGATTTTCACTGTTCATGATTTTGGTCAGTTTATTTGTTCATTGCATCCAGATTTGTTAAAAGCAAAAATTTTGTTATGTTAAATTGTCCCAAAATTAATAATTCAATAATACAGTAGTACTAACTTATTTTTGCTTTAATGAAATTCAGCTGTTTATTGATGCTAAAGGGTTTCAGTGGTGCTGTAGCTGATAGTACCTGTATTTGACCTTTTATGTAGTTGCTGAAGTGAAATAAGTTTGATGTAATGGGGCTATTTCCAAGGGAAGACCTCTTATTAATTAATGTTCAGGTTTGATACCCTTTTTTTATTTGGGAAATTTCCCAGCCCTTCTAGAATAGATGGGAAAATTTTATCAGTCTCTGTTAACCAGTATAAACAAAGGTACAAAACTCAGGAAAGAAAAGAATTTTGAATGAGGAGAAAACTTCGCATTTGGTGGGTGAAGTAAAAAGTTTCAAGTTTGGTGAATGAATATGAGTATATTAGTCATAATGGTTCATAAACTAACATTTAAAAAATAAGAATTAGTGTTGAAAGCCTGGATGAATCATGAGGTGCAATTACTGGTAATACTATGAACAAGGGTATAATTTAATGTTTTGAATACAAGCTTCAAAAGGTTTTAGTTTCAATGGAAGCCTCTTGGAACGCTCCAATATGTGACACTTATATCTTATTTAGTCTTTATTTAAATATTTACTTCAAGTTTTTGGTGTGCATGACTGTCTCATTTACAAAAACTCAGTCAGTATATAAACTTTTTTATCAAATTGTTTTAGGGTTCTACAAATGATGTGAGACTGTGCAAGAGGAATTGCAACTATGATATCAGTGAAATTAATCACATGAATATACTACTAGTGAAGTATCTAGTTCCATCTGTAGTGCTGTAGTATTCTCAGAAACTTTCTCTTTGTATCAGTGTTTTTATTTTTGAAAGCATATCATATTGATAATGATCTGATTTTTTAAATAGGCTTAGGTGAAGACAACCATATTTTAGTTATCATGTGGTTTTTTTTGTAGTAAGAAACTTGTTTAGCTGAAAGAATAGCAAATAAAGACATTAGTGATGAATTTTACTACATCATCTCTGCAATTTCCTTCATTTTAGCCATCTTTTTCTGTGCTTTGGTCAGTGTCTTCTTGTTAGCATATATTTTTACATTAGACTTAAGGGAGGAAAATGGTATAAGCATCTTTAATGTACTTCATCCTCAGCAAATATATTTGCTGTATACATACTGAATCTAATAATAAATTAAATAAGTGTATGCCATCCATCTGCAAAGACAAAAGTGCACATTATTCGGGTATAGAATTGGAAACATCTGTTTATTTCACAATTATTGTACTTCATGACTGTACTACATGATCTAATTTCAGTGTGCAGTACAATGTTGTTAAGTGATATTTTTTAGTAAAGTGTCTTAATTCTAACTGACAGTAAATGGCAAGTGTAAATTTTAACTGACAAATGGCAAGTTTAAGTTTCATTAAAAATCAAAATCATCGAACTTTTAAATCATTTATTATATGTTGAAACAGCTAGTACTGCGTCCTTTTATTATCTGTTTTACTTGAGAGCAAGTTCTTTGGGCCATCTCTCTTGAGAGTTGAGAATTTACTTGAGTGGTCTAGACATGTTATACTGTTATTATTATGTTTTTGATATGTATACTGCATGCTTATGTGTATATCCAAGACCAAAGTTTCTGTAGTGTGCACTACAAGCTTGTAGATGGCTTTACCTTTTATTGTGTTAGGAATGGTATTTAGTACAATGTTGTATGATTTGACCTTATGGGAGAACCTGTGAATGCTTTAAACCCTTATGTACAATTCTTAAGTTAAAAGCAAAGTTGTTGTAGGTATATGTTTTGCCTAAAAGACATGCTCGTTATTGTTAACAGTATAGTTGTGAAATTTGATTCCTCCAGTCTCTTTTCAATTTTTATATTGGTACAGTACCTGTAATTGAATAATTGTGTGACTGCCAGCTATATCTTACATTCATTTTGTCAGTCCAGATAGTACTTATGTTATGAACATTGTCAGAGTGTTGTCTTAATCATTAGTGGACTGTTTTTTCATTGTTTTACACGAATGTGGTATTTAACCATGAAATAAGGTTGGAAATTTCTTTTACCTGGGAAAACTGAAAAAGTGTATTTTGCAGTGAAACAAAATAATAATAAAATAACCATAAGAGAAAATTTACCCTTAATACATCCTGTCAGCATGATGGAGAGTTGCACAGGTAGAGAATTACTGTAAAGCCTGTCAGTTATATTAATGGGATATCTCATTTTTGCATTTTAGAAAAGTCAAAGACATGTATTCAATATTACTGTTCTGACCTGAAAGTAAAGATTGGCAATGGTAAGTTTGTGCTTTGCAACAAAAATCTTTTTTTTAGAAATTAGTTTCCCTTTACAAATGTGAGAATGGGTAAATTATAACCAAAATGAAATGAGAATTCAGACCATGCATAATATTTGCTAAGTTGTACACACTTTTACTGCATTTAAAGTGGTTCATCTCTAGGATAGACATCAGTCTTGTCCATAGAACTATGTCTGTGAACCAAACTTGAGCGACAAGGTTGTGACACTTCTATACATTTCATAAATCAATTTTGGGCCTAAACTCTTGTATCAAATTGGCAAGTAGTTATGGTGAAAGTGCTTTATGGGTAAAAAATTCACTTGTGTATCAGATCAAATACTCCTTCCATAAGTTAATGTTGAACTATGCTGGATCCTGTTTATGTAGGGATTCAAGGTATTGAAGATGCAAATATAGTAGCTGGGTCTGCAATAATTATGACTAAAACAAAAATTCTTGTAAACAGTTATGTGACATCACATGAGTCTACTTTGATGAATAAATAACAGTACAGGTATTTGTGGAATGATGGAACATGAAAAAATGTAGATTAAATCCACAACAGAAATTGTGGTAATTATTTCAAAATTTTGGGAAAACAAGGAGTGTAGAAGTGGTGTTATCTTGTTTGAGAATTGGATCCACCCATTTAACACATGGGTCTTAAATAAACACCCTTCATGACCCAGTTCCCATCTGTAGAGAATGCATGACTAGTGTAAGATTGCTAAAATTTTTACCTCAGTGGTCCGGTCAGAATAAATTTTGTAACAAACTGGAGCAGATGTATTACATAATTAACAAAATTCATATTGTGTGTGAACACACACATTTCAATAAACAGTCAGTGGCAAGTATTGGACAGAAATCCCATAGGGAGTTATTGCGATAGACTCATCACTTCAGTCTGGCCAGTTACGAAGGTTTTTTGAAGCTTCACATTCCCTTTTTGAGAGCAAACACAATGGTCTTACCTTGTGAAAAAGATATTTAGCATGGTAGCCTGGTTAAACTGTTTCCGCATCTCAGGAGTTTGAATCCAAACTTATTTTATGGAATGGTGATGGCTGTGCCACTGCTGTAGTCTAGGAGTGCACTTATTTTAGGTATTAAAAGTGACCTTGCTTAAAGTGAAGAGTACTAGTTCATCTTAGCATCATTTTTAAATTATAGTTCATAAATATAAATCATTCCTAACCCTAGGTTCCAGATATAGATTTAATTGATTTTACATTAAATGTTTAATAGACATTTTATCCAAGCCTATATGTTTTTATAAGCAATCTTCCTAAAAATGCACTTATCATTTATAATCCACATTGTTTTTTATAAAGTTTTCATCTGGAGCTGAAATCTGGATATTTGGGAGGTAGTAAGATAATTAAGGCATAGTGAAGTATTGCTTGTATGAAGTTTCAGGTAATAAGAGTATTTTTAAGTTTGTACTTCAACAGGTGCTGTAATGTCATTACATCAGTGAAGATTCCTCTGAAAAGTATGTCCGGTACTATTTTGCTCATATTAGCAGTATACACTCTACAGTACTCTTGATTTTAAATGCACATTCATGATAAAGCAAATCTAAGGCAAGTTTTTATTTAACCTTGATTACAGGTAAAGTACTTTTCAATGCTATATTTGTTATAGTCTTTTTTTCTGTTCTGTAACTTAATAGCATTTTGTGACTTTTATTACCTCTTTAATAAACATTGTAAAAAATGCGTGGAAGATTTTTTTATTTCCTTCCTCTCACTCTTTCTTACTCTCCCAGCACACCCACTCACTATTACAGAATTCGACAACCTAAGGCCATGTATTCACAATCAAGTTTACTTGTCATTTCTTTTGCCAGTTCATCGAAACTGCAGTTAAAACTTACGTGTGGGCAATAGTTTGTGGGTGGAGACAGTCCACTTACCAGAATGGATAAACTGATGGTATGACTTGAATATCTTCCAATTAACTGACAGGTAATTGCACATGTGGACAGCTTAGCGCCAATTTCGTTACAGTTTGCCACTGTATTTCATCTGAGAAGTATCTCAGATGCCCTGAATAAATTATGTATAGGCATTATTCATCTCACTGTTAGACCTTTCAACCCCCTTCAGATTGGGACCACCTTGACGTGGTGAGGGGGCTTCGAACTTAGGGATCTATTTTTTTTTTTTTTTTTTTTTCTAAGTTTGATCCCAAGTGTCCCACATATATAATAATACACTTTAGGAGTAATTTTGTGGATTTTTCCACTTTTGTCAAAATTGCCAAAGTTAATAAATAGGAAAACATATAGCATGGAGTGAAGTTGAATCTGAAGCTAAATAGTGGGAACTGTAGTAGAACCATCATCTACCTAACAATGTTCGGACCTGTTTTTTCAGGCGGAACTATTCTGTGAAGCTGGACCAAGGATTCCAAGGGGGCCTGGTTCTAGGAATAGGACTCTCGGCTTTCTGTCTGGTTAGCCCATATTGTGATCAGGATGGGGATGACTGTACTATTACAATACACTCAGTCCTAGCAAGCGGGTTTTGCTTACGCTTGGGCCATACTAATCACGATGTGCCATCCCCCTTTTCGGGTAGGGTAGGGACACGAACATTTGGGAGTCAGTTCCCACTTGTGCCATTAGTGGAACATTCAACTTCATAAAAAACCAATGATATCTTTTCAAGATTTATTATTTTTTTTTATCCTTTATGCAAAGTAGTCATGAAGATTTTAGTACCCCTGGGCCCCATGATGGTAAAATTCTGGCACAGTGATGGCTATTGGAACGTCACTCCCGAATCTCTTTAGCATAGATATAAATGCTACAACGGAACATCCTGTTCCAAGTAAAATATCAATTCCTAAAGACTTGGAGAGTTTAGAAAGTAAAAAAGAAACAAAAACAAATTGGTAAACTCCAGTATCATAACACTGGAACCATACATAAAGGACAATAACTCTAAAATAGAGACAAGTGATCCCCCTGAAACCCCATCAACACAAGAAAGCTCATCACCAGTGAATGTGAAACAATTAAAAAGAAATAACCATCGACTCAATCCAACACTAGTTCATTTCGAACAAATTTTTGGACCAGACAATTGGTCCAGATTTTTAATATTAAAAGCAGATCTCACTTGCTATTTTAGATTACAAATTATTAAATTACACTCCACACAGGATATGGAATGCAGACATATCAAAAACAATGAATGGCTAATACAAACAACAACCAAAGCCCAATCAACAAACTTTCTACAAATAACCAACATAAATGAAATAAAAGTAACAGTAACCACCCATGAAACACTAAACTATACACAAGGAACAGTAATGCTCCCAGACAATGACGAAAAAGAGCTACCATCAAAACAAATCTTAATTGACTCTCTTAAATTAAGATACAACAATATACATGACTTGGAATTATGTACTGTCCCAAGTAGAAAGGATGCAAATAAACATATTAAAATAGTCAAAATAAAATTTACAAACCGGGAACTACCACGAAAAATAAAAATTCTAGGACTAAATAGAGAAGTTTGCCCCTTTGTCCCTAAACCTCTCCAATGTTCTAACTTTCTAAAATATGGCCATTCAACAAAAAGATGTAGAAATAACGCTATATGTGCTGTATGTTCTGAAAACCACAACAAATTGGAAATGCAAAATCTAAAGACCATATATTTTATCAATATTATACAGAATTACAAATGTTAATACACAGAACTGGTATGCCCGTTAACGAAGCCAAACTCGAACTGAAGGTGAGAGGAATCAATGATCCAGTAAAATGCCATTCATATTCAAATGCTTTAACAACTCATAATAAACATAAAGAATCTCAACACAGAATAGCTGAGACACACCTCTCCCCCTCCTCTACTACTCATAAAAGCCCAAGAGTACAGTTGCAACAAACCTCTCTTACATCACAACAGACCTCCCCAGTAACAAGCCCAGTTAATCGTTCAGAAACGAATTCCAATGATATGGAAAAATCAACAGAGGTTAATCATCCAGATCTGGAAACTCATAATGCACTAACATCATCCACAGAAAACTTAATTGACAAAAATAACCATAATAAAAAAAAGAAAGTAATTGACACAACTATCCCTAAGGGTAAAAAACCTAACATTCCGTTCACAGATCGATCTAGCAAAACCCCAGTCTCGCCCATTAATCAGAAACAGATTACATTAACTGCATCACAAGTGGAAATCCATAGTGTTCCACAATCCAAGACAAATATAAATAACGATTCCCCAAATATGGATAAATCAACTAACTCTTCTGTACTCTCATCACCAAAATCAACGCAGAAACCTTCAATTAAACATTCCACTGAAGAATCAAAAGCCCATAAAATTCATCAAATCACAACCACATCAAATCAACCCTCAACAAGACTAAAGAATAATAATAATAATAATAAACCTAAAAATTCAAACCAAAATTTTAAACCAGCACATCGGAGATCCAATATACCTATACCAAAAATTCCTAACAAAAATATTTCTACATCCAGTAATGGAAACATAACTGGGACCCAGAGATCAGAACCATTCCTTCAACACTCGGAACATGATTTATCTTGCGGATGTCAAGAGTGTTTCATCATAACGTACAATCGTTTACCTGACAAAAATGAAAATATAACCCGAAATTTCATAAATAACTTTACTAGGTTCCAAAAATGCCCTTTAAAATTCCATCAAGATGGCGAACTATGCTCGGAATCCTTAAAACTAAAAAAAAAAACATGATCAAAACTCAAATAGATTTGTTAATAAGGAAATATGAAGAAGAACCAATCAATGCATCAAATATTCAAGCAATCAAACCTAACTACAAAGAAACCACAAAGTAACACGAACTCCCTTAAAATGTTACGGGATATAGCTAAATCAACAATTAACTTACAAAATCTAACGCCAATCCCACCAAACAATGACCAATAAAATAATTCAGTGGAACATGAATGGATTTTTACTCGGCTTCGGCTAAGTGAAATCCAGAGAATACTAAAAGAACATAAACCTGTTTGCATATGTCTACAGCATAGGCTATTGGTACAACTCCTAAGAACTTTAGAAATTATAAATTAGCTTGCCACTCACCAATAGCGGATGGCAAGCTAGGAACAGCTATATATGCTGTATTTATAACGGTTTAACTTATGAACCCTTAAATATTACATCACTGTCATATCAAATAACTGCAATCAAATTGCATATGCCATACAATCAAATTATCTCTATACTAAATCTATATAATCAGCCAAATTTTAACTCAAACTTTAGTGATTTACCAGAAATACTAAATAATGTAAATGGCCCCCTACTAATAGTAGGCGACTTTAATGCCCATAATCCATTATGGGACAGCACACATGCTAGTAACTTGGCCAGCACAAACATCGAGAATTGCATAAATGTTCAGAATTTACATTGCCTGAATGAAAGTGATTCACCAACGTACCTCTCAAAACTCATTTAACCTTCTCCTCAATAGATATTTCATTATGCTTACTGGAATTAATTGAAAACTGGAATGGAATGTCCTAGACGATTCATATACAAGTGATCACTTTCCAATTGTTTTGAATTATTTGAACAGCAAAAACAATCATTTCCTTAAAATATAACTGATTAGGATAAATACAATTTACAAACTAGAAATATCCCTCCCTTCCCATTAAATCAAAACAATAATGTCACAAATGATTTCTTTTCCAGTTTTGTAATCAGTGCTGCAGATAAATGCATCCCCAAAACTTCTTCAACCCCTAATATATCCCCCGTTCCATGGTGGTCTAACAATTTATCTCTCTTAAATCAAACCAAACACACTCTAGCACGTAATTTGTGTAGACTAAAGTCTAGATTAAACACCCTTAATAAAGGCCCTTGTAATATAAACAAACTAAACAAGATAATAGTTATAAGTATAACTATTGATCACATTAAACCACTTTACAATAAATATAATGCAAAATTTCGAAAAACAATAATATTCGAAAAAGCTCAGTCATGGAAAAATTATATTTTGGAGTTGTCACCAAATACTTCAATTAAGGAAATATGGCACAAAATTCGTAAAATCAATGGTAAACATATAAGACCACCTAGAAGCCCAATACTATATAATGGCAAACTAAATCATAACCTACAAGATATTTCAAATATATTAGCCAAACATACAGAAGATATTAGTGATTATTCTAATTTAGATGAACACTTCAAAAGAATTAGAAAACAAAAAATGAATCATACACTTAATTTTGAAACTGATGAGGACCTTGATTATAATCAAGAATTCAATATGAATGAACTTAATTTTGCCCTAAAATCATGTCGATCATCAGCTCCGGGTCATGATATGATTTCTTTTGAAATGATCCAGAATTTAGCTACACTAGCTAAAGAATTCTTATTAAAATTATATAATAACATATGGTTAACGCATGTCTTCCCAACTAAGTGGAGACATGCAATAATCATACCCATCAGTAAACCAGGAAAAGACCCTAGCAACCCCACTAATTATAGGCCAATATCTAACAAGTTGCTTGTGCAAACTGTTGGAGAAAATGGTTAGTTTGAGATTAACAAGTGTCATAACAAAATACTCAATTTTATCACCTACCCAATCGGGATCAATAGCTGGTAGATCTACACTAGACCCATTAACTCAATTAGAAGATCATATTAAAAAAGGATTTGAAAAGAAAAAGCTGACAGTGGTTATTTTCTTCGATATAGAAAAACATATGATATCACATGGAGATACAATATTATGCACAAACTCACAAATCTGATATTCGAGGTCACCTTCAAACATTTATCAACAATTTTAACAAATCGTACATTTCAAGTAATGCATAGAAAATACATATTCAAATTGCTACGCACAAGAGGAGGGTATTCCCCAAGGCAGTGTTTGAGCTGCATCTTATTTGCCCTGGCAATAGATGACATTACTATGAACCTGCCTGAGGGTGTACAAAACAGTTTGTATGTGGATGATTTTGTAATATATCATTCAAGCTATCCTCTGAGACATGCTCAAAGAATACTTAATATAGCAACAAATAATATAACCACTTGGACCAACTCCGTAGGCTTCGAGTTGTCGCTAACAAAAACAAATGGCATTGTCTTCTAAAAGACAAAAGATGGTTGAAACAAAAAACTATTAAGTTATATCTTTATAATGAAGAGATAAACATGTGCAATAGTGTTAAGTATTTGGGTATAATTTTTGATCAACATTTAAATTGGAAAGATCATATCAAATATATCAAAAGCCAAAGGATCTAAAGCCCTTTACATTATTAAAGAAAATCTCACACACCAAATGGGGTGCAGGACGAGACACAATGTTAATGTTGTACAATGCAACAGTACCATCAATTATAAATTATAGCTGTCCAATTTATTCAACTGCCTCAGAAACAACTCTAAAATCTCTAGATGCTTTACATCACGAGGGAGTGCGTATATGTACAGGAGCCTTCCGCTCATCTCCAACTGTCTCTATCCTAGCAGAAGCAGGCCAACTGCCTCTAAAATATTACAGAGATCTAATTACTTTAAGAAGAGGCTTATCCCTTCAAGCAGGCACATCTCCTGTATCAAATAAATTTCTCAATCAAAATACAAATAATAACCCAAATCAAAACTCATTTACTAAAAAAACTAATCATCTATTGAATTTACATAACATGATACCCAAATTTACCCAAGAAAGAAATCGGATCACCATGGACACTAAAAAGGGCAAAATATGCACATATTTATCATATCTTTCAAAGAAATATATGTTCAACACAGAAATGTACCATCAACATGCCATGGAACACATAAGACGGAAGGGTAATCCCTTCTTAATCTATACAGATGGATCCAAAAATGAAGGTGGAGTGGGCTCATCAGCCTATTCAAGTGATGAAACTATCCAAATGGGCCTTCCTCTAATATCATCAGTATTTACAGCTGAATTAACAGCCATACAATTGGCTCTCCAGATTATATAAAAAAAAAAGGGAATTCCTTCAGCACTCATATTGAGCGACTCAAGAAGTGCAATTGAAGCAATAGGATCATTTAAATCAAATAATCACGTTGTCCAAAATATCCAACGGAAATTCATCAGTTAATTACAAACGGCCTTCAAGTTCAAATTTGTTGATCCCAGCCCATGTAGGCATTGAGGGTAATGAGAAAGCAGATAAAGCTGCAAATTGGCTTTTGTACAATCCCTCCAACTACTATGAAAGCTCCCATATCAGACTGGCTAGCATCAGTTAAACCTTTAATTTATAGGGATTGGCAAAATGATTGGACAAATATACCCCCTCAAAACAAACTAAAACAAATTAAGAACGAAGTTAAAAAGTGGCATTCTTCTACCCAAAAGCAAAGAATTAATGAAGTAATTTTAACAAGACTCAGAATAGGACATTCCAGACTCACACATGGTCATCTGATGTCAACTCCACACACAAATCCAATAACTTGTGAAAGATGTAACATCCCAATAACAATCAAACATATCTTGATTGACTGTCCCAGATGGCAACATGAAAGAAATACTTATTTACAAAATAAACCAATAAAACATAATCTAGCTGAAGGTAATAACTTTTCAATTAATAATATCATTCTCTTCTTAAACAAAATTAAATTGATAAATAAAATATACCTGCATCTCCCCCTTTTTTTCCTCCCTTTCTTTTCCTTTTTTTTTTTCCCCCTCGATTTTTTTTATTTTATCTTAATTTTTCCCCTTTTTTATTTAATTATTTATTTATTTATTTATTTTAATTTTTTATTCTTTCCCCCTTCTTTTTCCAGACCGAGAAGAACCCTAAAAGAGTTCAGAGGTCTTATTAAATAAATCATTTATAACTAACTAACTAGACCTTTCAACGCTATTTGTAGGCCATTATAAGTCCAAATCATACAATAAAAATCCAGAACAATATTTCCATGTGATACAGACAATTTGGTGTAGGCCTAGGCCAATGATATCTTTTTATGATCTGTTACTATCAGTGCTGGATTTTGGCGGAAATTCGTCCGAGAAACGGATGATGACTTCACACTTTGAAGATGACGGAACATTTTTGCCGCCATGTATACTCACATGGCAAGAAGGAAAATAGCACTTTAGAATGAAATTTTTATACCAAAATTTTTTATTTGAGTTTTTTAATGGTTTCTACATTTATGAATGGTTTACTGATAATGAATTACATTTGGAATTGGCCCATCACTCACTGACTGCCTGGAGAGAGTGGCGGAAAATTTGAAGAGGTAGAAACTTTGTTGTCTGTGGCTGATTTCACAGATCTCCTACCTCTATGAGGTAAGGCAATGTACTTTCATATATTTAAGCCAGTCATTAATAAGCCTTTTATGAAACATCAATGATAGTGGAATAAATTTACGCGATGTCTCAAACTTGAACAGGTGCTTCGTGAATAAGATATTGAGTTTCAAGTCATGTAGCGCTTGTGTGAATTCTAGTGAAACATCAGTTAGACTCTCGGTTCAATTCGGTTCTGCGAAAAGTCACTTGTTAGCGATTGACAACGACATCACATCGAGCATTTTTTACTTTTTGTACGAACACAATATCAGTAATGGAATTTGGCATGTGTACCGTATATTTTGAGTGCAATTAGGCTCTGTCCTAAAGCTAGTCTACGATGGGGTGAGAGAGATTCTGTAAAGTTCCCGCTCAACGCGTTCTCTGTAATGAACATCCCGTTTTCTGCTGTGCCTTCACATTCGACCTAGGGTCGGCCGAACACAAATTATCACTATTGTGAATTGCATATATTATTGTCTGTTCAAGTGACCATGCATTGTGTATATGTAACAGAGTATTTTTGTAACAGACCAGACATTGTTAATCATTATGTTTTCTGTATGTACCTGCCCTGTTTTTGTAGAAAAATAGTTTGACCTCAGGTCACCTGTAAATCTTTGTACCCGCGGTCTCTGCGTTATACGCAGATGTCCGCACGCCGCTTTATAAGTGGGTCGCTTCATCAATAAACTAGCAGTACTTGTCTTACAGCTCATTATTTCGCACCTCTCTCACAGTGGTGACCCCCAGAGTGGTTCCCGGAAGCCATTAACAGACCCAAACGGTGACTTAGTCTTGGCCCGATGAACCAACCCACACCCCTAACAGACTAACTATGGCGCTCTAACAAAGCATTCGGGCGTTACCGAACCTCGTCAGTAGGTCACCGGCATCATTAGTGGACCCACACGGCATGTTCCCAAGCGTGTATTGACGCGAGTGTTCCCTCACACTCCAAGTGAGAGTGCGGAATGAGCATGGATGCTGACATTCCCACCCACATACAAATTACCGTGAACTTCTCGGAGGCAGACATCTCCCTCGCACAATGCCCCACCCGTGCGCTCCTCCACGCCAATACCTGCACCCCGCACAATGACCCCCCTGACGGACCAACCAAAGGCGGCCCTCAGCATAAGGCTGCTGCCATTCACCCATCAAAACGCAGCGTCCTGGTTCTACAGGGTCGAGGGGCAATTCAGGGTAGCAGGTCTAACCGACGAGGTGTTGAAGGTGGATATCGCTATCAACGCCCTCCCGGAGGAGATATACAAGAAGATCGCCCCGTGGTTAATGACGACGTCAAGCCCCACCACCTTCCAGGAGTTAAAAACCAATCTCGTCGAGACCTGCCCCCTGCCGGTCTCCGAGAGAGCCACCCACGCCCTCGACCTCGCCCTCAACCCCCAGCAGGAGGGAAACCTCTTGGAAACATGGCATGCCTTCCAGGACCTCTTCCTCCTCCAAGAGACTGACAGCAGCGACAGGCACAAAAAGATCAGCCTGTCGAGGGAGATCTTCCTGCGGCAGCTACTGCCAGAGGTCTGTGGGCAGATTGCAGAGGCATACACCCTGCCGGTCGAGGACCTGATCAGGTGGCGCAGCAGCTGACGGACTCCACGAAGGCGGCAAAGTGGGTGTTAACGCCTGCACACCCCATCAACTGCCTCCTGTCGGAGGACCCCACCATGGAGGGCATCAACGTCGTCGCCCAGAGGAAGCCACCCCACCAGCACATGAAGTTCCGAAGGCTTCCCCCACAGCACCTTCAGGAGGCCAAGAAGGCCTTTGCTGAGATGGAAAGGATGGGCATATGCAAGAAGGCTCCCAGCCCGTGGGCCTCCCCCCTTCACATGGTGCAGAAAGTGGACGGCACCTGGAGGCCCTGCGGTGACTACAGGCGGCTTAACCTCGCTACAGAACCCGACCACTACCCTCTACCAAAGATGCAGGACCTAACGGCCTCCTTCCACGGGGCCAAAATATTTTCAAAGTTAGATCCCAAAATCATATTTTCAGGCACCAGTAGCGCCAGAAGACATCCCCAAAACTGCCATTGTCACGCCTTTCGGGTCCTACGTCTTCGCCTCCTCCACCTTCGGCCTGAGGAATGTGGGCGCGACCTTCCAGAGGCTGATGGACAGCATCCTGGCGGACCTGGACTTCTGCATCTGCTATGTCGATATCCTAATTTTTTCCAGATCCCAGAAGGAACACCTGTGGCACATTCGCAAGGTCCTGCAGCGCCTGCAGGAGAGTGGCCTCATTGTCAGGTTCGACAAGTGCACCTTCAGCGCCAAGAAGGTGGAATTCCTGGGCCACAAGATATCCCCAGGGGGCGTCCGCCCAATGTCGTCGAAGGTCGAGAGGTTCCCCACCCCTACCTCCATCAGGGCCGTACAAGAATTCCTTGGAATGGTCAACTACTACAGGAGATTCATCCTGGGGATCACACACACCATGGTCCCCCTGACAGAAGTCCTCAAGGGTCGTCCAAAGACCTTAGTTTGGGGCCCTGACCAGTAGAAGGCCTTCTCCCTGATGAAGGCCACCCTCACCAAGGCAACATCTTTGGTCCACCAGGACCCCAGCGCTCCCCTCCAGCTGACAACGGATGCCAGCAACGTCACCTGCGGAGCCGTCCTGGAACAAGTCATCAGCGACCCCCCAGCCCATCGCCTTTTACAGCAGGAAACGCCCCACAGAGTCCCGCTACAGCACCTTCGACAGGGAACTCTTCGCAGTATACCAGGCGGTATGTCACTTCAAGTTCCTCCTGGAGGGTAAACCCTTCACAATTTGGACTGACCACCAGCCGCTGGTCCAAGCCTTCACGAAGCTGGGGGACGCATGGTCCTCTAGGCAGCAGCAGCACCTTGCGGCCGTCATGGAGTTCACCTACACCATCAAATACCTCCCAGGCAGGAAGAACCCAGTAGTCGACGCCTCTCAAGGATCGAGATCGACGCAGTTCAGCTCGGGATCGACTATGAGGAACTCACCCATGAACAGGCCGCAGACCCAGAGACCCCAGCCTACCGCACAGCCGTCATGTCGCTGAAGTGGGAGGACATGCCGCTCAGCCCTGGAGGGTCAACACTGCTGAGCGACGTGAGCACTGGCCGCCCCCGCCCCCTGGTGCCCGCCTCCCGATGTCGGCTGGTCTTCGACGTCATCCACGGACTATCCAACTCCTCCAGAAGGACAATGGCCAGGCTACTGACAGAGAAGTTCGTCTGGCACGGCATACAGAAGGACTCAACGGCCTGGGCAAGGCAGTGCATGCAGTGTCAGGCCAGCAAAGTAGGGCGGCACACCAAGTCTGGCGTGGGCGAGTTTCCCAGCCGAGGGAGACGTTTCAGGCACATCTACGCCAATGTAAGGGTCCTCTTCCCCATCTGGAGGAGCAAGATACCTTCTAACAGTCGTTGACTTTGGCTCCACCAGGTGGCCCGGCTACGCCCATGGAAGAAGCCACCTCCAGTGTGCATGCGCAGAAGCCCTCCTCTCTAGCTGGATCAGCCAGTTCGGTGTCCCGGACCACATAACGACAGA
>NC_089781.1:989396-1001896 GCF_040412425.1 Macrobrachium rosenbergii | reverse complement strand
AGACAGACGGAGGAGGGAGATCAGCTTGTCGCGGGAAATATTCCTGCGGCACCTTCTGCAGGAGGTGAGGGCACAAATCACGGAAGCAGACGCACTCTCGATGGATGAATTGGTGAGCATCGCACACAAACTCCACGAGGCTTTAAGAGGTGCAAAAAACGAGCAGGTAAAAGAGAACTGCTGCTTTATTCGAGATCCAGGCAGTTTATATAGCAGCAGACTGGCGCCATGCCGTGAAAGACAATGAGATTGTGTGTGACCTGAGGTCGATAATAATTAACAATAATATACATCGAGCAAGTACAATTCATAATATAAAAACAGACGGAATTCCAATATGGATGTAATCTTGATGCCTGTGAACAAAGAAATACAAGATACAGTACACAATTGACAACAGGTGAACAAATACATACATAGTTTAAATGATTGAAATCGCGTGACCTGGCACGTTAGGCGTGACTAATTGTATAGGTGAAGAAAATGGGACGCCACCATAGAAAACTTGCTCAGTGGAGACTTAGCGAATGACACGTTCCATGGAGACTCCGCTGACGGCTCTGTAGGTGGCTTTACAAATACTCCCCCCACAAGACGTGGGACACGTCTGATCAGTCTGCGTATCTGCTGGGGCGCTGAAGGGTGCCACGGCTGCGTGAGAGCAATGGGGGAGCACCCTGTGCGTGAGGCTGCCTGACTGCAGGTGATGGCGGCCTTTTTCTGGGGCGGCCACGCGCCCGCTGCTTGCGGGGGCCCGGTTGCGGCAAAGGGTGGCCGGGCAGGGGGTGTGCTGCGGTGACGTCTGCGTCTTCCTCCAGGAGGGCGGGCTTTACCCGGTCTATCGAAACCCAATCGTTCCTCCCGGAAAGTGCAAGCAGGAACGCCTTGTTGTTCCGCTCCAGCACGCGGAAGGGGTCCCTGTAGGGCCTGGTCAGCGGCGGGCGGACGGCGTCATTCCTGACGAAGACGTGATTGGTGGATGCCAGCCCCGGCGGTGTGAAAGTGGCCGACCTGTCGGTGTGTGTACGCTTGCATTGGGCGAACTTGCCGACCACACCGCGGAGCCTCTGCACTGATGGGTTGTGGCGATCTTCTGTCACAAGTTCGCCTGGGACCACGAGGGACTCACCGTAGGTTTTCTCAGCTGTGGACGGGTCCTGTCGGCCCTGGGGGCAGTTCTCAAACCAAGGAGGACCCACGGCAGCTGATATTTCCAAATTCTCGGCAGTGCAGCGGGCCATGAGAGACGCCTTCAGGGACCTGTGAAACCGCTCGACCAGGCCATTGGCTGCCAGGTTGTAAGCTGTGGTGGTGTGATGTGTTGTCCCCAGCAACCGAGCCAGGGCAGACCATAACTCGGACAGGAAAGCAGGGCCCCTGTCGGTTGTGATGTGGTCCGGGACGCCAAAGCGGCTGACCCAACTGGAAAGCAGGGCCTCGGCACAAGCGCTGGTGGTGGCTTCTTGCATCGGTGTGGCTTCAGGCCACCTCATTGAGCGATCTACCACCATCAGGAGATATCTGGACCCACCTGATGGGGAAGGGCCTGACGACGTCGATGTGGATGTGGCCAAAGCACCGCTCTGGCTGCGGAACTCGCCACCCCGACTGTGTGTGACGTCCCACCTTGCTGGTTTGGCACTGCAGGCACTGTTTCGCCAGGACCTGGCATCTTTCTGCACTCCGTGCCAGACGAATTTCTTTGATAGCAGCTTGGCCGTTGTCCTGCCAGAGGGATGTGAGAGGCCGTGAATGATGTCAAATACCTGGCGAACAGCGGGAGGCTGGAACCAAGGGGCAGGGCTGGCCAGTACTGATGTCGCAGAGGAGACTTGGGCCCTCGGGGTGAGGGCATGTCCCTCCACTTAAGGGACGTGGACGGCGGCCAGCAGTAGGCTGGGGTTTCTGGGTCCGCGATCTGTTCCCTTAGCGAGTCTTGAGTTTACAGAGAGCTGCACGCGTTCATCTCGACTCTGGAGAGGGCGTCTGCCACAGGATTTTTCTTGCCAGGGAGGTACCTGACGGAGCAGGTGAATTCGGCGATCCTGAGAGGTGTCGCTGCTGCCTGGGAAGACCATGAAGCGTCCCCCTGCTTAGTGAAGCGTGAACCAACGGCTGGTGGTTCGTGAAGATTGTGAAGGGTGTCCCCTCCAGGAGGAACTTGAAGTGCCGGACTGCGCGGTACACTGCGCAGAGTTCCCTGTCGAAGGTGCTGTAGCGGGCCTCTGCGGGGTTGAACTTCTTGCTGAAGAAGGCGATGGGCTGGGGAACGCCGTTGATGACCTGCTCCAGGACAGCACCACAGGTGACATTGCTGGCGTCCGTTGTCAGCTGGAGGGGGGCGCTGGGATCCTGGTGTGCCAAGGTGGTTGCCTCGGCGGGGCGGCCTTATCAGATAGAAGGCCTGCTGCTGGCTGGGTCCCAATCGACAGGGACTTTGGTTGGCCTTTCAGAACTTCCGTCAGAGGGGCCGTGGTGTGCGCAATCCCGGGGATGAAACGCCTGTAGTAGTTCACCATCCCGAGGAACTCTTGGACGGCCTTGATGGGGGTGGGGGTGGGGAACCTGGTGACGGCTGTGACCTTGGATGTGAGTGGGCAGACACCTGCCGGGGATACCTCGTGGCCTAGAAAGTCAGCTCTCTGGACGTCGAAGGTGCACGTGTCGAAATGCACGATGAGGCCGTTCTCCTGCAGGCGCTGCAGGACTGCCCGTATATGTTTCTGGTGCTCACTGTGGGACCTGGAAAATATGAGGATATCATCTACGTAGCAGACGCCATTTCAGGTCCCCGAGGATGCTGTCCATGAGCCGCTGGAAGGTCGCCCGCATTCCTCAGGCCAAAGGTGGTGAAGGCGAACATGTAGGACCCGAAAGGCGTGATGATGGCGGTCTTTGGTATATCCTCTGGTGCGACAGGTACCTGAAAATATGATTTTAGAAGGTCTAATTTAGTGAATATTTTGGCCTTGTGAAAGGAGGCCGTGAGGTCCTGTATGTTTGGCAAGTGGTAGTGGTTGGGCTCGGTTGCGATGTTAAGACACCTGTAGTCACCGCAGGGTCTCCAGGAGCCGTCCGGTTTCTGCACCCTGTGGAGGGGGATCCCCATGGACTGGAGGCCTTTTTGCAGATTCCCATTCGCTCCATTTCTGCGAATGCATTTTTGGCCTCCTGAAGGCACCATGGGGAAGCCTCTGGAACTGAAAATGTGTAGGGGGCCCTTAGTTATTATGATGGTATATGCCATGTTTGGCTGGGGCCCCAGGGACTTGGCTGAGCTCAGGCCTGAACATGTCCGAAACTCCGTTAGCAGCTGTGCATACTGGTGGGGAGGCGACGAGCAGATGGTGGGTGCCTTGGGTCCTGTTGCCAACAAAGGGACCGACAGGATCGGTGTCAAGGAGGCGCTTCCGCCCGGCGTCAACTGCCAGCCCGGCGCAAACGTAATCAGAAGAACCAAGGAGCGGGGTCCCAACAGCGTCCGTGATGACGAAGTCCCAGGAATAACTCCGCCAATGATGGAGATCGACAGGGGCCTGGTGCCGTAAGGATGGGGATCCATTGGCGGCCGTCAAGAAGGCAGCTGGATCTGGTTCCTGCTTGAGGTCCTCCTTGGATGCTGGGAAGATCAATCTAATGGCCCCGTGTCGACCAGCATCATCCTGCTGGAGACAGTGTCGCGGACGTAGAAACCTAGTGATTCTGGGCCCTGGGTTTTTCGGCTGCCATGGCAGTCTGTTCTGCTGGCCGCCGCCTCCCCATTTTTTGAACGGGCAAATGAACAGGGTAGCAGGCAGTTCCGGCATCTTTTTATTAAACCGCTTGTGGTAGTGGCAAAGGCCTGAAACTTTTGATTTGTTGTGGGGTCATGGTCGCCTCCTGGTGATTAGCGTTGACTTCCTGCTCCATTGCTTCTTCCTGCTGGATGGCGTTCACTGGAAGTGTGGGCTCTGTTAACCGCTTTTGCCCTCACGCAGTCCGTCAGGTGCTGCGCCGTTTGGATGAGGATGTCGAGGGGCATGGTGTAGGGGTGAGGAATCTGGGTGCAGACCTCCGGGAGGAGCTGGCGAAGGTAGATCTCCCGCGACAGGCTTAATTCCTGCTGCTTTTTGCTGCCGTCGAAGTCTGGGAGTGAGAGCAGGTCCTCGATCATGCCCCACGACTCCACCGTGTTCAGATCATGCCGCAGGTTGACGGCAAGGTCGATGGCGCTGGTGGCCCGCTCGGCGATTATCGAGAAAGCACGTCTCAAAGAGGGCCTTCTTCAGGATGTGGTATGTGAGGGGGTGTGCGGCGGACACTCGGGGACGAGTTTTTATATACTTCCTCCGGCAGGGCGTTAAAAACTGTGTCAGCCTGCAACACTTCGTCGGAAGGTCCGCTATCCTGAACTGGCTCTCAACCCTGTACAGCCACGCGTTCATTGGGTTCCCGTGTGAATGGCGGCAGCTTTAAACAGGGCAGCCCGTGACTGTGTTGCCGGGCCGGGGTGTGCGGGCGTGGGCATGGGTGTAGAGGAGCGTGAGAGCCTCGCGCCGAAGGTGGAAACGAGGGTGAGATGGGAGGAAGGTAGACCTCTGAGTCCGCGAGGTTCGCATTTAACTGCACGAGGGGAGGGGATGTCCGCCCATGCTCGCTCCTTGCCCTCTTACTGGAGTGGGGCTCTGTTCTGCGTCAAAAACGCACTTGGAAGCGCGCCGTGAGTCTGTAAATGACGCTGGTGATTTTGCCAACGAGAGTCAGCACGCCCAAACGCTGGTTACAGCGCCGTCGTTAGTCCGCTAAGGGCATGAGTGAGTTCCTGGAGCCAAGACTGAGTTGCCGTATGGGTCCGCTAATGGCTCCAGGACTACTGGGGTCACCACTGTAAGAGGTGCAAAAAAATGAGCAGGTAAAAGAGAACTGCTGCTTTATTCTAGATCCAGGCAGTTTATATAGCGGCAGACTGGCGCTGTGCCCGTGAAAGACAATGAGATTGTGTGTGACCTGAGGTCGATAATAATTAACAATAACATACAGCGAGCAAGTACAGTTTACAATATAAAACAGATGGAATTCCAATATGGATGTAATCTTGATGCCTGCGAACAAAGAAATACAAGATACACAATTGACAACAGGTGAACAAATTCATACGTAGTTTAAATGATTGAAATCGCGTGACCTGGCACATTAGGCATGACTAATTGTATAGGCGAAGAAAATGGGACGCCACCATAGAAAACTTGCTCAGCAGAGACTTAGCGAATGACACGTTCGATGGAGACTCCGCTGATGGCTCTGTAGGTGGCTTTACAAGGCCACCAAACATCTCGAAGATGCCAACACCTGCAGCCTGCAGCCTGGTAGCAGAAGAAGCCGAAGAGAAGGACACGGACGCGGTATACAGGAAGAAGGCGCCACCTCAGTAGCAAAAGACGAGGACAAATCCAGCCTGGCGTTACTTCCATCGGAGGTTCGGAAAGGACGCCAAGAATTGCAGAGCCCCCTGTTCTTTCACAAAAAATTAGAAGGCGGCCACCCATAGCAGCAGTGGCTGCAAACCTTAGAGAATTCAGCCAGTAGGATTCTTCATCCACGACGCCACTGGGACGATGGATGCTGATGACTTCCGGGAGCTATGCAGTCAGTATTTCCAACATTGGGGAGGACGCGACCTTAATCCGGTTTACCGCAACTGCACTAGTGGCCACAAATAGAAACCCCATCCGCTGCTACGGAACTTGGACCCACAGAATATCCATCCTGGGCCATAAATATGAATGGCACTTCATCATCACAGATGTCAAGTATCCCTCACTAGGCGCCGATTTCCTCTCACAACACAGACTTTTGGTAGATGTCGGCCGAAAGCCTGCTGGATACCAGAACCTGCCACTCCCATCCGCTCTCCGTCGGACCAGGAATGCCCGCCGTATGCTCCATCTCATCAAACAAATACAGCGCCCTCCTGAACGAATTCCCAGATGTCTTCAAGCCACAACTGTGTCAGGTGTCAGGTATCCATGCCAAGCACGGCATCCATCACCACATCACCACCACAGGCCCGCCGACACATGCCAAGTTCCGCCGCCTGCCGCCCAAGAAACTCCAGGATGCTAAATGAGCATTCGCCGAGGTGGGAAAGGATGGATATCTGCAAAAAGGCATTAAGGCCATGGGCGTCCCCCCTCCACATGGTGAAGAAACCAGACGGTCACTGGAGGCCCTGTGGGGACTATCGCTGGCTGAACCTAGTGACAACACCGGACCACTATCCCATGCCAAACATGCAGGACCTAACAGGACCCCTGCACACTCCAAGATATTCACAAAAACAGATTTGCTCAAGTCCTATTTTCAGGTGCCAGTACATCCTGACGATGTTCCAAGACAGCCACATGACGCCATTCGGGCAACATATATACCTTCTCCCTACTCCACCTTTGGCCTCAGGAACGCTGGGGACATTCCAACACCTGATGGAAAGCATCTTGGGGACCTACATTTTCTGCGTCTGCTGATGGATGACATCTGATCTTCTCCAGGTCCCCAGAGGAGCACCTGGGTCATGTCCAGGCTGTGCAGAAACGCCTTCAGGAGAACGGTTGGTCGTCAGATTCAACAAATGTACCTTCAGAGTGGAGAAGGTAGACTTCCTGGACATGAGGTCTGTCCGATAGGTGTCCAACCCATGGCCTCCAGGTGGATGCAGTGAAGGATTTTCCAACACCAAAAATGATCAAGTCCCCACAGGAGTTCTTCGGCATGGTCACTTTGATGATTCGTGCTGGACATCTCCTGCATCATGTATCCCTAACCGGTGTGCTGAAGGGAAGCCAAAGCACTGACTTGGGAAGTCCAGCAGCAAAGGCATTCAAACAGACGCAAGGCAGCCCTCACCAAAGCCACCACACCAACATATCAAGACCCCACCGCCCCTGATTACTTACCACCAACGCCACAATGTCACTTGCAGAGCTGTGCTGGAGTAAATAGTAGATGGTTCCCCGCCGCTTGCGTTTTTTAGCCACAAGTTAAAGCAGCCGGAGACCCACTACAGTGCATTCAAGAGGAACTGCTGGCAATCTACAAACCAACGCAACTTCTCAAGTACCTCTGGACGGCAGCCCATTCACCATCCTGACAGACCACAAGCCGTTGGTACATGCGTTCATGAAGGCAGATGCAAGGTTGGCAAGAAAGCAACGGCACCTGGCTGCTATCTCAGTTACGTCCCTGGAAAGACGAACCTGTAAAGTCACCAATTCGGCGCCAGGATAGTGTTTCGGCGCGCCATTAATTAAGTCTCCGCTGGAGCTTGTTTTCTTTGGTGACTTCCCGTTTTCTTCAAGCTAAATTAGTCACGCCTAAAACGGTGCCAGGTCACGCATTTTTATCATTTTTACTTTATGGTCCAGATACGAATGTCACACATTGTGTATCACATGTTTCTTCATTCACAGGCATCAAGACTGTATCTATATTGTGTCTCTGTATGTTTCACCAGTAATTCGTACTCGCTCACTGCATATTATTGTTTATTGTTTCGACCTCAGGTCACAGTCAATTCCATTGTCTCTCACGCGCACCGGCGTCAGTCGACCCCAATATAAGCCGCCTGGATCTGTAATAAATCAGCAGTAACCTTTACCTGCTCGTTTCTTTGACACCTTACAGTGGTGACCCTACGGGTATCCCGGAGCCATTAGCGGACTCCACACGGCCCAGTCTTGGCTCCAGGATTTCTCAAAAAACGCTCTTAGCGGCCTAAACACGGCGCTGTAACCAGCGTTTGAGCATGCTGACTCTGCGTCGGCGTACCCCCACCAGCGTCACTAGCGGAACCACACGGCATCAAAGTGCGACTGACGCAGATCCTACTCAGTAAGGGGGTCAAAGGAGCGAGCATGGGCGCGGATATCCCCTCCTTCATGCAGTTAAACGCGGACCCGCGACCTCGAGGTTTACCTACCTCCCATCCCAGCCGCGCCTTCGCCCGCATCGAGGCCCTCCCGCAACTCCACACCAGCGCCCCAACACACACCTTCTGACGGCCACGGCAACACAATCGCGGGCCGCCCTCACCCTAAATTGCCGCCGTTTACGCAGGGCAACCCATCGAGGTGGCTGCGCAGGGTGGAGAGCCACTTCAGAATCGCGGACCTCACGGACGAAATCCTACAGGCCGACACAGTGCTCAACGCCCTTCCGGCGGACGTGTACAACAAACTCATCATCGGGGACCAAAACACTCACCCTCACATACAGCACCACAAAAAGTTCCTCCTCGAAGCTTGCTCCAGGCCCATCGCCGAGCGGGCCAGCCTGCTTATCGACCTCAATAACCCACGCCACGACCTCGATCCAAGAGACGCTTAGCATGGTCGAGATCTCCTGTCAACACCAGTCTCGGGTGGCACGAACAGAATCCTGGCAGGAGATAAGTTCTGACAGGAAATTTTCCTTCGCCTCCTCCCGGAAGTACGCAACCAGATCGCTCACACCACACCATGCCTGTCGAGGACCTCAGAGGCGGCACAACACCTCACAGACTCCGTCAAGGCTTCACAGCGGCTAAAACCGGCCACTCAGCCGGTCAGCTCCGTCCAGCCTGAAGAGGACGTGGAGCAGCCCGTCAACGCCATCGCCAACAGGCGTCCACCGAACCACAGTAGACGATGGTCCCGGGCTTCTGTCGCTATCAAAGTGGTTCGGAAAGGACGCCCGAAACTGCCTGCCGCCCCTGCTCGTTCAACGTTCAAAAACGGGGGTGGCGGCGGCCAGCAGGACAGGCCGCCATGGCAGCCGAAGAACCCAGGGCCTCAAAAAGCAGTAGGTTTCTTCACGTCCGCAACACCGTCTCCGGCAGGATGATGCTGGTCGACACAGGAGCCTTCAAGTCGGTCTTCCCAGCATCCAGAGAGGACCGCAACACAATCAGACACCAGACCCGGCCGCCTTCCTGACGGCCGCCAACGGGGACCCCATCCTCTCCTACGGCAGCGCAGGCTCTAGTCGATCTCCATCCTTCCGCCAGAATTACTCCTGGGACTTCATCGTCGCGGACAGAGGGACCCCAGAGTCGAGGGCCGATTTTCTGGCGACTTCGGCCTGCCAGAGAACAGGGGCGCCCAGAAAACCTCCTCGCATACCGACTCCTGCCATCTCTCCCGTTAACGGCGGACGTGACCCTCGCCCCGGCCCCAGCCTGCTCTGTGACATCAGCACAGGCCAGCCCCGCCCTTTGGTTCCAGCCTCACGCCGCCAGGTATTTGACATCATCCACGGCCTCTCACACCCCTCCGGCAGGACCACGCCAAACTGCTTTCAAAAGTTCGTCTGGCACGGGTGCAAAAGGACGCCACAGCCTGGGCAAAACAGTGCCTGCAGTGCCAGACCAGTAAAGTGGTCGTCATACGCAGTCGGGGTAGGCGAGTTCCCACAACCAGGGCGCCGCCCGGCCACATCCACATCGACGTCGTCGGGCCCTTCCCCATCAGGCGGATCCAGATACCTCCTCGGTGGTAGACCGTTCAACGAGGTGGCCCGGCCACGCCCATGCAAGAAGCCACCGCCAGCGCGTGCGCCGAGGCCCTGCTCTCCAGTTGGGTTAGCCGCCGGCGTCGGACCACATCACAACCGACAGGGGCCCCGCTTTCCTCCGAGCTGTGGTCTGCCCTGGCTCAACTGCTGGGAACCACGCACCACACCACCACAGCGTACATACAACCCAGCGGCCAACGGCCTGGTTGAACGGTTCCACAAGTCCCTAAAGTCATCCTCATGGCCCGCTGCACCGCCGAGGACTGGAAACATCAGCTGCCGTGGGTCCTCCTCGGGTTGAGGACCGCCCCCAGAGCCGACGGCACCCCATCCGCAGCTGAACAAACCTGAGGGAACCCCCCGTGGTGCCGGGAGAGCTCGTGACGGATGATCGCCACTCCCCATCTCTGCAGAGGCTCCGCGACGTGGCGGCAAGTTAAGCAGCAGGCGCTCATACATCGACAGAGCAACCACCTTCGTGCCGCCACAGCTGTCATCCGCCACCCACGTCTTCGTCAGAGTCGACGCCCGTCCGTCCACCACTAACTAAGCCCTACAGGGGACCCTTCCGCGTGCTGGAACGGAACAGCAAGGCGTTCCGGCTGGCACTTCCAGGCAGGAACGACTGGGTTTCCATAGACCGGCTAAAGCCCGCCTTCCTGTCGGAGAGTCCCGGCAGCGCCGCAGCACCCCTTCCGCCCAAACGCACTCCAGCACGCCCTCACCACCGCAGGCGCGTCACCCCAGGAAGGGACCGCCCAAACAGCAGCCTCACAGGCGGGAGGCCCCTCAGTTATCCTCAAGGAGCCGCGGCACCCTTCAGCGTCCCACCAGGTACAGGGATTAATCAGACGCGTCCCCTCGTCTTGGGGGAGTATTTGTAAAGTCACCACCCGGCGCCAGGATAGTGTTTCGGCGGCGCCATTAATTAAGTCTCCGCTGAGCTTGTTTTCTTTGGTGACTTCCCGTTTTCTTCAAGCTAAATTAGTCACGCCTAAAACGTGCCAGGTCACGCATTTTTATCATTTTTACTTTATGGTATTTATACGAATGTCACACATTGTGTATCACATGTTTCTTCATTCACAGGCATCAAGACTGTATCTATATTGTGTCTCTGTATGTTTCGTATTGTAATTCGTACTCGTTCACTGCATATTATTGTTTATTGTTTCGACCTCAGGTCACAGTCAATTCCATTGTCTCTCACGGCCCGGCGTCAGTCGGCCGCAATATAAGCCGCCTGGATCTGTAATAAATCAGCAGTAACCTTTACCTGCTCGTTTCTTTGACACCTTACAAACCCGGTAGCCGACATCCTATCAAATTCAGTCCATCTGGGCATAGACTACGAAGACCTGGGGATATGCTGTCTTCAAAGCCGTTTCCTGTGTTTCCTGCGCTAACAACACAATGGCAGGGAACACTGGAAACGGCTCTCCTGATAGGTGCAACGTAATATACAAGTATACATATCAAATCACGAACTGCAAGTTTCCCCAGCCGGGGAGGCGGTTCGGCCACGTCCACATAGACGTCGTAGGCCCTCTTTCCCCGTCAGGCAGGGCCAGATACCTCCTGATGATCGTCGACCGCTCAACCAGGTGGCCTGAGGCAACGCCCATGCAAGAAGCCACCGCCAGTGCGTGTGCCGAGGCCCTCCTCTCCAGCTGAATCAGCCGGTTCGGCGTCCCGGACCACATCACCACCGACAGGAGCCCAGCCTTCCTGTCCAAGATCTGGTCCGCCCTAGTACGCCTGCTGGGGACATCCCACCACACCACCACCACCTACAACCCCGCACCCAACAGATTAGTGGAGAGATTCCACAGGTCCCAGAAGGTGTCCGTCATGGCCTGCTGCACCGCCGAGGATTGGAAATACCAGCTGCCTTGTGTCCTCCTCGGGCTGAGAACCGCCCCCAGAGCTAACGGCAACCCGTCTGCAGCAGAGAAAATCTACGGAGAGCCCCTCGTGGTCCAGGGCGAACTCACCATGGTGGATCGTCACAACCCGTCAGTCCAGAGGCTTCGCGACATAGTCGGGAAATTCGCCCCCTGCCGGCGGATGTATGCCGACAGGTCAACCGCCTTCACGCCTCCTGGCTTGTCCTCCACCACCCACGTCTTCGTCAGGGACACTGCCGTCCGGCCCCTGCTCACCAGACCCTACAGGGGGCCCTTCTGCATGCTTGAGAGGAACAGCAAAGCCTTCTGCCTCGCCCTACACGGAAAGGACAATTGGGTGTCAATCGATCATCTCAAGCCCGCCCTCCTGGAGGAAACAGCAGACAGCGCCATGCAGCGCCCTCCTCAAGAACCGTCGCCTCTGCAGCCGGGCCGCCACAAAAAGAGGTCGCGTGGCCGCCCCCGAAAGCAACCAGCCACACCCACAGCCTGCCGCTCCCTTACACACCGCACCCCCCAGCTGACTTCCCGGAGCCTCGGCACTCTTCAGCGCCCCGGCAGATACCTCAATCAGATGTTACCCACGTCTTGGGAAGGGGGGGGAGGGAGTATTTGTAAAGTCTCCGCTGAGTGAGTGTTCTGTGATCTGTGATGAACGACCCGTTTTCTTTCAATTCCGCTCCTATAGGAGCGGGTCACGCAAAATCAGCCATATCGAACCAGCCATGTCTTTTTATGTAAATTTATACCTGTTACTAATTTATTTTGTATCTGTCTCTTTTGTACATGTATCAGAATGTTGTCATGTCGGTCATTGTCCATTTCTCTTTGCAAAAGAATTGTATTTATGCATTGTAATTATTGTCAAGTGTAACTGACCTCGAGTCACTGAGGTTCCATTGGATTCCTTTGTGTGACATCAGTCCGCCGCTATATAAATGGCCTGCGTCTCCAATAAAGTAGCAGTAACTTTCTCCTGCTCATTTCTTTTGCACGCAAAATCAGCCATATCGAACCAGCCATGTCTTTTTATGTAAATTTATACCTGTTACTAATTTATTTTGTATC
>NC_089781.1:966896-984396 GCF_040412425.1 Macrobrachium rosenbergii | reverse complement strand
CTATTGAAGAAGGTGTTCCAGGGCACAAGACCACCAGAATCGACGCCAAACGGGAGTTAATGGGCCGAAAACCACTAGGGGAACTGTTTACTAACTCCTCCTGTGGCGGAATTCAAAACACAAAAACAACACACAACACAGATACACTTAGAACACCCACCTGATCCTCGATTGCTGGGAGATGGATTAATAGGTCCACGGTCGCCAACACAGGACACAAAACCACACAAACAAAACTAAAACGGACTCTCAACCAACAAACGGCATTAAACAGGAAAAACACGACTCACGAACATACAATAACAAAAGGAAGACGAGACACATGCCGATAACAACAGCATCAAAAACTCAGACGAACTGAACTGATTACTTTCAAAGAGTTGAACCTCAACTCAAGACTCACCCAAAACCAAAATTGTTCACATTTTCACAGACAGACAGCGCCAAAGGTGTAACTTCTAACTTACGACCTCCCTCCTCCAACAACCAAAAACACTCACTAACGGCAATTACTTTGGACTAACTCTCTTCTCTCTGTTCTCTCTCTCTCTCTTCTCAATCTTTTGATCTCTCTCTCTCTCACATGACAAAACGTGATTTTGAAATGCTAAATAAAAATTCAGTCATCCCTCTATACTCCTCCTTAAGAAACGGTCACCTGCATTTATCGGTACTCTAATGCCACACCTATATATGCTTTAAATATACCCTTGTAACATTTCATCTGTCCATATTTTTCCAGTGAACAGTGTCACAGAAGCTTTTCAGTGCCCGAAATATATGGTTGCAACGTTCAAATAGTGTTTTATTATTTTTCAAACATAAATATATACAAGCATATATAACTATATATATATATATATATATATATTAAATATATTATATAAATATATCATATATATATATATATATATATATATATATATAATATACATATAATATAATATACACTATCATAATATACATATAATATATATATAATATACATACAGTATATATAATACATTATATATAATATACATAATATGTATATAATATTGAATATATATATATGGGTATATATATATAATGTATATATATATTTTATATATATATATATATATATATATGCTGTTATATATATATACTGTATATATATACTGTATAAATTAAAAATGTACATCAAATGTGTATATATATTATCTTATATATTATATATATATATATATATATATATATATATATATTATTATCCATACATATATAATATACATATATAAATAAATATTATACATACATACATATATATATGTATATATATAATAGACATACATATATAATATACATATATAATACATGTATATATATATACAGTATTATAATATACATTTTATATATATATATATAATAAAATATCTATATAATATATAAATATATGATCTTTTTCATGTGTTATGTTTAATGATAATGGTTGTTGAAGTGTCATATTTAGTTTGACATCAGATCTCAAAAGTACTAATGATTACTTGATAGCGTAATTTAGAATTGTTGTTATAATTTTAATAGTAACGTAATTTAGAACGAATATCTTTCTTGGTAAAAGCGTAGTATGTGAACACGTGTGTGTGTCCACCAAGGCTTGTTTCATTTCAGTTGTCATCAGTTGAGATAAGAGGGAACGCTTTGTTTTGGGTTAGCGATGACAGATTTGCAAAACAAACGTCGAATTCGTCCCATACGGGCTCAAGACGAGTGATTTCATGTTGTTGCATGCGTTGTTTGAGTCACGTTCGCCACTTTGAGAGAAAGAATACGTGTCCTGATCAATTACGTCATGTTTTGTAAGATGCGTTCAAAACGTTTTGCTGGGATGACGTAACTTTCCTTCTAGAAGCTTCTCCATTGTATCTCGCACCCAAAAAACGCTTTAATGACGTCACCTCCTGCTTCTAGAACTTTTGTATCTCGTACCCAAAATGCTTTAATGACATCATGTAATTGTTTCACGTATTACTGGAATCCTAAAATTTGTTTCATTCTGATTTCTGAGACCAGTCGATTTGGTTCCATATCTCTCTCTCTCTCTCTCTCTCATCCTAATTAGGAAGAGATTACTTTTAACGTAAATTTGTGGTTTTGTGGTAACTTTTGAGATCACTTTTAACATTAACTTTGAGATCTGAATTTATTTAAAGTTATTTAGTTCGTAACGGCGCTGGTAAAAAGTGTGTATTGTGTAACGCAGCTGCAGCAAGTGATTTACAGAGGTTTTCACAAGTTGTGTAAGGTAACGTGAAATTTTACTTATTGATACCATGGTATGATAAGTTAGGAGGTTATGGTGTGATAAGTTAGGAAATTTTGAACAAGTGAAATCATTATTGATAAATCTTACGTGTATTTTTGTGTGTTTTTCTATTTACAAATTTCTTTATATTTTCACATTTTTTATGTTTGTGATGTAACATTTATTTACATAGCATTGTAAATATTTCTTGGTAATTTAACATTGCATACTTAATTTAACATTGCATAATTTAACATTACTTAATTTAACATTGCATACTTGATTTCATTTATTGAGATTTTCTTTTTAAATCTTGAGTAATTCTTGATAGTTTAAATTTTTGCTTGATTAATTTAAATTCCTGATAAAGTTTTTGTGAATTAGTTTTGTTTCATAATTTAATTCAAGAATTCATTGAGTTTTGTGTTATTTTCAACTAATAGTAAATTTTTCAGATTGTGAATTCTAATTAATTGTGAATTCTAGTTATAAACTTTGAATCTGAAAATAAATTTTTGTATTTAACATTTTTAGAAAAACAGTGTTTCATTTATTGATCACCAGTGAATAGGATTGATTGTGTGTGCATAAGGCAAAGTGATAAACATGTTTTGTTCTTTTAGTTTTGCTAAAGTGAATTAAGACCAGGGAAACAGTTAGAGTTTTTGATGGAGTGATGCCCTTTTACTCTAGAAGATTTCTAGTTTAATTTTTATACCTCACACATATTCTGACGAACTTAGTTTGATTTTTCAAGTGATTGATAAATAAGTTTTTTCTTAAGGGATCACTGTTACCTTTAGAGTACTCAGTCGTAACAATTAATGTTATGAGAGTTCAGGTATCTGGCTGAAGTGAGGTATATTTTTGAATCTTGAGATTAGTTGTGTAATAACCAGGTACTTGATACGCATCGTGACATAATATTGTTTGGTGCCCAGAGACCCGTGGAACAAAACAAAATATCACTCTGGTTTATGGTTTATACTGGTGGTGTTAGGGATATATTTTGATAGGAGAGTGACCACATAGTTATTTTTTGCTTTGTATTGTGAATTATTTAGTTGAGTAACTTAGAGAAAATGGCTCTGTTCAATGTTCAGAGGTTTTTAGCAGCTCCTTCCATCCAAGAGTTATCTGAATCCAACCTGACTAAGGCACAGTGGATTGCTTTAGCAGTAGCATGTGGGGTAATGTGTCTAGTGGTATGATTAAGGCACAAATCAAATATATTGCAATCCAAGCATTGATGGACTCTGGTAAAGTAGATGAAGAGTTAGGAGAGGCACAGGAATTGTTGAATGCAGCTGAGGCAGAATTTACAGATAAACATGAGCAAAAGAAAGAGAAAAGTGATGCAGAAGCAGAACTTAGACGTATAGAAGCAGAAGAAAATTTGATTAAGCTGAGGATACAGGCTGACAGAGAGAAAATGCAAGCAGAAAGAGAAAGAGAAGATAGAGAGAAAAGAGAAAGAAAGGAAAGAGAAGAAGAAAAAAAGCAGAAGAAGAAAAAGAGAAAGAGCAAAAGAAAGAGAGAAAGAAAGAAAGAGAGAGAGAAAGAGCAAGACATGAAAGGGAGATGGAGTTAATAAAGCTCGATCCACATTACCTGTAATACCGTCTAACCCTACTCAAGGTAATTCAGACCCTGTATTTGATGTAGTAAGAGTGCAGAAGTTAATTCCGAAATTTACAGAAGAAGCCCCAGATGAGTTTTTGATCACTTTGAAAAAGTAGCTTCAGGTATGGGATGGCCAGAGGATAAATGGTCTGTCTTGTTACAGAGTGTTCTCATTGGTAAAGGAAGAAGTGCCTATTTAGCCTTATCAGCTGATCAGTGTAAAGAGTACAAGGTACTCAAACATAATGTGCTACAAGTTTACCAGATGACCCTGAATATTATAATGAAAGATTCAGATCTTTGAGAAAGGATGACAAGATAACTTTCTTGGATTATGCTTACAAAGTAAGAAGATGTTTTAAACGATGGTTGGAGGCTGCTAAAGTTAAATCTATGGACGAACTTGAGGAGTTAGTAGTCCTAGAACAATATCTTAGAGGAATTCCTGAACACATAAGAGCCTATTTAAGAGAGAGAGAGGTTAAAAAAACTTGACAAAGCTGCTACATTGAGCGAAGATTTTAATATAATTTCTAGCAAAAGAAATTATAATGTCAAATACCAGAACCAACAACGCACAGGTTTCAGATCTCATCCAAATTTCAGGAACATTACAACTGGAAATCCTTCTAGTGGCTATGCCAATACAAAGTCAGGTAACACCCTCAGCAATTAAATGTTAAATCCTCATCATCCAGTCAGTTTTCAAGACAGATACAGAAGACTAATGTTGTCTGCTACAAGTGTGGAAGAGTAGGACACTACAGTCGAGATTGTTATCAGACACAACAGCAGACCAAACCAGTTGGTCAAGTGGTTAAAGGTAACCAGGTGAAGCAAACTACGAAGAGCAGTGTGGGAACGACTGAGACTAAACAAGCAGAGTGTTTAGCAACCAGTGGAAATGTAACTTCAAGCAGTGAGTGGCTGAGCAGCTTGGAGGCTTTTAAGCCATATATCTATGAAGGTACGCTGACAACTCAAGGAGGAAGTGTGCAGGTACCAGTCAAGGTATTACGTGATCGGGGAGTAACCATAGTGTGGTAGTTCGTGGTGCTCACCCACAGTTGGAGAAGAATCTCACCGGAGATTCAGTTATTTTGAAGGGTATAGGAGGAGAAGAGGTAACTCTATATGCCGCTTGCATTTGTCCTGTGAATTGGTGACAGGAAATGTTGATTTTGCTGTAAAGGACTCACTAGCTGTTGAAGGTGTACATGTTTTACTGGGTAATGAAGTTGGTAGTGTACCATTTGTTCCTTGTCCTATAGTGACAGACAAACCATTAAGGGTTAGTCCTACTGTAGATTTAGAGAAGAAAAACCCCCACCTGTTTCCAAGTTGTGTAACTACCAGGAGTATGAAGAGAACTATGTCTGCAAGTGAAAATACTGAGGATTTACCTGCACTAGAAGAATCAAGTGAAGGATCTTTAAGATTAGAAGAACTGTTCCAGGAAAGTGAAGTTTCCCTAGTGTTAGTAGTGAAGAGATTTCCCAAGAAGAAGAGGATCCTGTTGTTATTGAAGAGACTCCAGAGTAGTCAAAGAGTTCCTGAAGATGGTAATGAAACTACAGAAGCAGAGTTAGCAGATATGGAGAGTTCAGCCCTTGAAGTTGGTCAAGTGACAAGAGAGAAGCTAATGAAACTGCAGAAGAGGGATACAACGTTGGCTGATTTGTTCTTCAGAGTTGTTGATCAAGAAGAGATGCAACAAACCTCTACCTGTTATTATCTAAAGGAAGGATTGCTAATGAGGAAGCATCGACCTGCAGATATACCAGGAAATGCTGAATGGGGTGAATATCATCAAATTTTGATTCCATATCCATTGAGAAAACAAGTTGTAGCAGTAGCGCACGAGTCTGGACATATGGGAATCAGGAAGACTGTTGAGAAGGTTATGAAGTATTTTTCTGGCCTGGACTTCACAAGGACGTTAGCAAATTTTGCAGTGTGTGTCACACATGCCAGATAGCTGGAAAACCGAATGAAACCATTCAGAAAGCACCCTACATCCCATAGAAGTTAGAGGAGAACCCTTTAGCAAGGTAATTATAGATGTGGTTGGGCCACTTCCGAAAACAAAGAAAGGAAATGAATATCTATTAACATTAATGTGTCCAGTGACTAGGTATCCTGAGGCGATTCCTGTAAGAAGTATAAGTGCAAAGGTAATTGCTGAGAAGTTGGTGGAGTTTTTCTCCAAGTTTGGAATACCAGAAATTGTGCAAAGTGATAGAGGAACAAACTTTACTTCAAAATTATTCCAGGATGTGATGAACTTGTTAGGAGTAAAACAACAGTTATCAACTGCTTATCATCCAGAGACTCAAGGAGCCTTGGAAAGGTTCCACCAGACATTGAAAAGTATGTTAACTAAGTATTGTAATGAATCAGGAAGAGAATGGGATGCTGGTTTACCTTTAATGTTATTTGAAGTTAGGAATGCTTATCAAGAAAGCATGGGATGTTCACCAAATGAAATGATTTTTGGTCGAGACATTAGAGGTCCATTGAAGATTCTTGCAGAGAATTGGGAAGAAAATCAAGAGGAAATCCAAGGAGAATATGTGAAGAACTTGAGGAAAAGATTAAGAGAAATTAGAAAATTCTCTTTAGAAAATTTGAAAATAAGTCAAGAGAAAATGAAAAGGAAATATGATGCTAAAACTAAGCTAAGAAATTTTAGTATTGGACAGCAAGTTCTAGTGTTCTTACCAGTGAAAAGATTTCCCCTGCTACCAATAAGTTTCAAGGTCCTTATAGGATAATAGAGAAGTTAAGTGATCGAACTTATGTGATTGAAACACCAGGAAGAAGAAACGACAGAGGAAGATACATGTGAATCTTTTGAAACCTTACTTCTCAGAGACTAAAACTGAAACAGTGTCAATAACACAAACAACTTCATCTACAGAGGACGATGACGGCTACATGAATTAGGAGCTGAAAACAAGATGAACAATTCTTCAATATTAGAAAATTTGGAAGATAAACTAAAACATCTGAGTGTTGAGCAAAGTAGTGAATTAAGTGAAGTTATTCAAAGTTTCCCTGAAATTTTTGCAGATGTACCTAGGTGTACCAATCTGACAAAGCATGAGATAAAGATCAGAGAAGATGGAAAACCTTTTAAAGATGAGAGCTTATCGCTTATCGCCTTTTCATCGAGATGTTTTGAAGAAAGAAGTTGAATATTTGTTGCAGCATGGATTAGCAGAACCCAGTTCAAGTCATTATAGTTCTCCTTGTGTGTTAGTGAAGAAACCAGATGGCTCATTTAGGATGTGTACTGATTATAGGAAACTGAATTCCATCAGTGTGGCTGACAATTATCCTTTGCCTCTTATTGATCAATTACTTGATAATATTGGGCAAGCCAAATTTGTTTCAAAGATAGACTTGTTGAAAGGATATTATCAAATTCCCTTAGATGAGAATGCTAAAGTTGCTGTCAGCTTTCATTACTCCTTTTGGACTGTATCAATACACTGTTTTGCCGTTTGGTCTGATGAATGCACCTGCAACATTCCAGCAGTGATGGATCAACTACTAGGATCAATAGAAGGAGTAGGTGTATACCTTGATGACATTGTGATTTATTCTAATACATGGGAAGAACATCTGAAGATATTAAGGAAAGTGTTCAAGAAACTTCAGGAAGCAGGACTAACAATCAACTTACAAAAAAGTGAGTTTGGAAAGGCAACTGTACAGTACCTAGGATTTGAAGTTGGAAAAGGCCTTCTCGCTCCTATTGACGCTAATGTAGAAGGTATCCGTAAGGCTACCCCTCCTGCTACGAGGAAACAGCTACAAAGATTTTTGGGCATGGCTGGATTTTATCGCCGGTTCTGTCCAAATTTCTCAGCCATAGTAGCTCCCTTAACTGACTTAACCAGTCCTAAAAGAAAGTTTGATTGGACTCCAGAATGTCAAGAATCATTTGAGAAGGTTAAAGCCATATTAACTTCAAGACCAGTGCTTCAAGCTCCAGACTTCAATAAAAAGTTCGTGATACAAGTTGATGCATCCGACTGTGGAATTGGAGCTGTTCTACTTCAAAAAGATGACAACAGAATCTTACATCCAGTATGTTTTATGTCTTCAAAGTTGAAAAAGCACCAGAAAACATACTCAACAATTGAAAAGAAACATTAGCATTAATCACAGCATTGAAAAAGTTTGAAGTGTATGTGAACCGACCTAGGAATGAAGAAATTTTAGTATTGTCGGATCACAACAAATCTCATTCATCAATAAGATGAAAAATAATAATATGAGACTGACCAGGTGGTCTTTATGCCTGCAACCATATAATGTAAGTGTTAAACACATTTCAGGAAAAGATAATGTCATAGCAGATTATTTATCCCGTTGTGAATCGTTGGATTCAAACCGGGATAAGTAATCTTCTCGGGAGGAATTTCATGATGTTGCCTTGTAATACGTATATCCTCCTATAATATTGACATATTTACTTTTTTCATGTGTTATGTTTAATGATAATGGTTGTTGAAGTGTCATATTTAGTTTGACATCAGATCTCAAAAGTACTAATGATTACTTGATAGCGTAATTTAGAATTGTTGTTATAATTTTAATAGTAACGTAATTTAGAACGAATATCTTTCTTGGTAAAAGCGTAGTATGTGAACACGTGTGTGTGTCTACCAAGGCTTGTTTCATTTCAGTTGTCATCAGTTGAGATAAGAGGGAACGCTTTGTTTTGGGTTAGCGATGACAGATTTGCAAAACAAACGCCAATTCGTCCCATACGGGCTCAAGACGAGTGATTTCATGTTGTTGCATGCATTGTTTGAGTCACGTTCGCCACTTTGAGAGAAAGAATACGTGTCCTGATCAATTACGTCATGTTTTGTAAGATGCGTTCAAAACGTTTTGCTGGGATGACGTAACTTTCCTTCTAGAAGCTTCTCCATTGTATCTCGCACCCAAAACGCTTTAATGGACGTCACCTCCCTGCTTCTAGAACTTTTGTATCTCGTACCCAAAATGCTTTAATGACATCATGTAATTGTTTCACGTATTACTGGAATCCTAAAATTTGTTTCATTCTGATTTCTGAGACCAGAAATCAGGAAGAGATCTCTCTCTCTCATTCCTAATTAGGAAGAGATTACTTTGTGGTTTTGTGGTCACTTTTAACATTAACTTTTGAGATCTGAATTTAGCAAAAGTTATTTAGTTAAATAACGGCGCCTGGTAAAAAGTGTGTATTGTGTAACGCAGCTGCAGCAAGTGATTTACAGAGGTTTTCACAAGTTGTGTAAGGTAACGTGAAATTTTACTTATTGATACCATGGTATGATAAGTTAGGAGGTTATGGTGTGATAAGTTAGGAAATTTTGAACAAGTGAAATCATTATTGATAAATCTTACGTGTATTTTTGTGTGTTTTCTATTTACAATTTCTTTATATTTTCACATTTTTATGTTTGTGATGTAACATTTATTTACATAGCATTGTAAATATTTCTTAACATAATTTAACATTGCATACCTAATTTAACATTGCATACTTAATTTAATATTGCATACTTAATTTAACATTGCATACTTGATTTCATTTATTGAGATTTTCTTTTTAAATCTTGAGTGATTCTTGATAGTTTAAATTTTACTTGATTAATTTAAATTCCTGATAAAGTTTTTGTGAATTAGTTTCGTTTCATAATTTAATTCAAGAATTCATTGAGTTTTGTGTTATTTTCAACTAATAGTAAATTTTTCAGATTGTGAATTCTAATTAATTGTGAATTCTAGTTATAAACTTTGAATCTGAAAATAAATTTTTGTATTTAACATTTTTAGAAAAACAGTGTTTCATTTATTGATCACCAGTGAATAGGATTGATTGTGTGTGCATAAGGCAAAGTGATAAACATGTTTTGTTCTTTTAGTTTTGCTAAAGTGAATTAAGACCAGGGAAACAGTTAGAGTTTTTGATGGGTGATGCCCTTTTACTCTAGATGATTTCTAGTTTAATTTTTATACCTCACACATATTCTGACGAACTTAGTTTGATTTTTCAAGTGATTGATAAATAAGTTTTTTCTTAAGGGATCACTGTTACCTTTAGAGTACTCAGTCGTAACAATTAATGTTATGAGAGTTCAGGTATCTGGCTGAAGTGAGGTATATTTTTGAATCTTGAGATTAGTTGTGTAATAACCAGGTACTTGATAAGCATCGTGACAATATATATATATATATATATATATATATATATATATATATATATATATATATATATATATATATATATATATATATATATATATATATATATATATATATATATATATATATATATATATATATATGTTTATTATATATATATATATATATATATATATATATATATATATATATATATTTATATTTATATTAATATAAGTGAATGTTTGTATATTTGTTTGTCCACTATAGAAATCCGAACCGCTTAACAGGCCCTTACCCCGTGACACACACACACAAACACAGACAAAACAAATTAAATTTTCATTTCATTTTTACATCACCTTATCCTTCAGATGTGAAAAAAGTGGATCCGTTTTTTCTCGACAATCCTTCACAACGTTCAGGATAAGCGAGGGTGAGTGGTAAGCAGGCGGCTGAGTTCGTGGTTCACTTTTTTTTCTGTAAATATGTTTGGTTATTATTTATGTCCGGCGAATTGCCTGTGTTGCCCGTGTCGGGAATGTCAGAGAGGCTCTTTTTATATAATAATTCAAGTATGTTCTTTAGTAAAGTAACATATATATATATATATATATATATATATATATATGAATTTTATCACATCACCGTGATTCATATACAATCAGTAAGCTACAAACGTCCTTTAATATCCAATTCGCTCTACCTCAAAAATAATATATTTTCATATATGTTACGAAGGGGGAATTTTTAGTTGATAATAAGTTCGTCGTCCCGTTTATCCAAACAGCGAAGGACAAGAACTCAGGACTATAGTGGACGCATTAACGCATCCAGCCAGCGGGCACAAGGAGAGGGAAGGCCGTGCCTGACCATGCTTCCACATGCAGTAATATCATTCGATCAATCAAGTCTACAGGTAATTATAAGAGAAATTCTCAAGATAATAAGAATGCATTGACACTGAGATTGCAGATTAAGGCTGTGGAGGGCCACTAGGGTCCTGATACATTACAGTAATGTGTGCTACTTGAGAAAACACTTGATAACAATTACTTTAAAAGGGGACAAAACATAAGCAGAACATGAGTCTACAATATTGAAGGGGGCTGACGGATACGTGAATTACTTCTATGGGATAGAGGGCCTTTTTGGCACTCGATGCACGAAGATACTACAAAAACACGGCCGTCTTAGCGGGCGCGATAACATACAATTGTGGCAGAACTGGTTCACAGCGTCAGGTTTGATCTGCAATAATACAGTCAAGAGATTACCTGATGAATGGATCTTGGCACTGAGGTGGTTCTGCTGAAGGCAGAAGATTCCTCTCTCATAAATATTCACAAAAAATGCTCAAATAAGAGCATAATAATAACACGTCTTCAAAGCAAAATAATAATCAACGAACAGGTCACTAATATCACTCCAGGTATGGCAAAGGAAGTTATGATGAAAATTAGTAATAGAAGAGGGAAAGGTGACCTGCAATCACAACATCTCACATTACCTTGCCCTCAAGGACGTCTCTGTGGGCTACTGACGATGGACTATGGCACTTGGGGTTTTGGGGGGAAGGCAAAGCTATGACTGGCGGATGCTAGGTCAAGAGGTAAAAGGGTGGCGAAGGAGGGAGGCTATATGCCTCTCGTCTGGTTCTCTTGGGATGTCTAGTTGGTCTCTCTCATGGCATGGTCAGAAGCTTCCTTTTATGGGGTCTGACCCACAGGTCACAAATGCATTATGGGAGTTGGGGCCATGTGGTTCCCATGTGGCGCCACACCTTAATTTCTGCCTCCAAGCCCTGGAAGGTCCAGTCAGTTCTTGCATCAACTTTCTCTTCACTAATGGTGTCCTCTGGCTATGCTAGTGGCCGTTAATCTGATAATCCCAACACCAGGGTCCTGTGAGAGAGGAAGGGAAAGCGAGGATCACCGTTTCCAAGAAAAAGGATTAAGATATAAGGGGCGGGGGGTATTAGATGAGGAATATGGAAACTCAAAATCTGGAGGGCCTAGTTGACCTGACAAACAAGTTCTCTGTGCTCTTTGGTTATTCGTTTTATTCTACTATGAGGCGATTAGGCTGGTTTTGTATGAGATATGCAGTTGCAATCATGCAGTCTGCATAACCTTGTAGCATAGCTTCCCCAACAAGTAGACATATACACCTTTAATTGGGTGAGTATGTCTGTCTCAGCAAGTCACTCATCATCTTATTCTGTTGCTCTTGGATGTCTTATTCAGTTAAATCAAGTTTACAAACTTCTGCGCTGACATTAATGATAATGGAATTACGTTAAAACACAGATTGCTCTCAATAAAGTCCTATGACCATCAATCGGTTACAGAGGTAGCAGTTGCAAAGTACTTAATTCTAACATCTTTATGGATTTACACTTTACGTTTAAGTGCCATTGATAATGGCTCAATCAATCATCAAATACTCAATCATGTGATGAGACTTAATCATACAGTCTAACTAATATTAGTTGGTTAACAAAATTTATTCATTATTTTGTTAGTCCAATTACATCAAGGTTGCAAATTCATGCTGTTAGTTTTGCCTTGAGGAGGCATCAATTTGGGAGGACTGAGTAGGCTTACATTAGAGGTGCCAAGGTACTCAATGCAGCTGGCACTGTGCCACATGGCACGAGTGCCTGGGAGCTGAAGACTCAACAACGTTTGCAAGTGCGGTTTCATCAGGTATCAAAGAAAAGGTAGCATCAAGGAAGGAAGTAATCTCAGGGGCTATGTTCAGGAATGGGAGGCCTGGGCACTGCTCTCTGGAAGTAGGCCAGGCTACTCTGACTCGGGTTGTCACTTAGTTTCTGGATAGAACATCAGCAATCTTATTGTCAGTGCCCTTGGTATGCTCTGTTTTCCAGTTATAGTCCTGCAAATCTATGCACCAATGCATTAAGTGCTTATTCTGATTTCTGAACATAGTGAGATACTTGAGGGGGTTATGGTCCGTGAGGACAGTCAAGGGAAATTTGTAATCTGCGTGATAAGATTCAAAATGTTTCATGGTGAGGATCATGCCAAGGAGCTCTTTCTCGATTGTGCTGTATCTGGTCTGGGCTGAGTTGAGTTTTTGGAATAGGCGACTGGGTGCCGAATGCCATCCTCTTCCTGGAACATAACAGCATCAATTCCTACATCGCTAGCGTCGACAGCCAGGCTGAATGGTTGCTTGTAGTTCAGGGTGTGAAGAACAGGTTGGTTGGTGAACATGGGTTTTAGATGGTCGTATTCCTTCTGGCACTCAGGCATGCATCGGAAGGTTTGGTTTCCCCTGAAGAGATTTGTGATGGGCACAGCCACGTCAGCGAAACTTGGGGTGATATCCTGAAGTATTGTACCATTCCCAAAAATTGGTGTGTGTCTTTCTTCATCTCTGGATAATGCATCTCTCTGATGGCTCTGACAATGGCGTTCTTTGGCATTAGTTTGCCACTGCTAACCCGATGACCAAGGTAGGTAGGTAATCTAGTTATGCTAAACTGGCACTTCTTCAGTCTGATGACCAACTTTGCTTGTTGTAGGGCAGCTAACACTTCCTTAATAATGCTCAGATGTACTTCCCAGGAATTAGCGTAGATTACAATATTGTCTAAGTACACGATGCAACTCCTTATTACAGCCAGGACCTTTTTCATGAGGCGTTGAAAGTAGCTTGGAGCATTCTTAAGGCCGAACAGTGTGGTGATGCTCTCAGGGGGCACAACTCCTCTGACAGTGGCACCTGCCAGCACCCCTTTTCCAAATCGATCTTGCTGAGGAACGGGGCACTGCCTAGGCTGTCCAAGCATACTTCAATCCGTGGCCGAGGGTAGGGCTCTGGTTTGGTAACCTCATTCAGTTTGCTAAAATCAATGCACAATCGATATCCACCCCTTTCCTTCGGTAATAGGATGACTGGGGAGGACCACTGGCTGCGGCTCTCCTCTACTGGGCCCAGGTCAAGTTGCAGCTGCAAATTGACCCACTAACAGCCTTGGGCGATGGGAGTGGTTTATTTGTGCATGATGATCATGTGCTCGGTCACGTCAGTGCATCCCAACTGATCCTGCATTGTTAGTGAATGTAGTTTCAGCAGTTACACAATGGCCTGGCGTTGCTGATCAGTCAAGCCTGGGGTGATCAGTTCTATGTTAGCCAGGAGCTCAGAGTTGGTGGCTGGAGGTGGCAAGGCAGTGCGGCTGTCGGTTCCAGTTCAAGGCAGCGGTAAGGATTCAGCAGATTTATGTGGAGCCATTTTGCACACCTCTTTCCACAGTCCACTAGGTAGTTCAGGGCTCCTCTCTTCTGCAATACTAGGTGGGGCCCCATGAACTGGGTTTCCAGGGGGCGTGTGGCACCGGCACAGAGGACCAGGAGTTCGTCACTGACCTCGAAAGCTCATGCTGTTGCACTTTTATCTAATCTTGGTTTCACTGTTCCTGCGTGGCCTGCTCCGTGGCTTGCGCAACTGCCCAAGCAGCTTGTAGTTTCTTCTGGATATCAGGGAGTTCCTCTGCCTACTTAGCACATTCTGGTTCAGCCCAGGCCTCATACAGTATGTCGAGGGGGGTCCCATGGTTGAATGGTAGAAGGAATTCAAAGGGGCTGTACCTGAGCGTTTCCGAGGGAGCCTGGCGGAGGGGTGAAGAGCGAGTAAGGGAGGTTCTCCTCCCAAGTTCCACCCCTTCATGCTCGAGTTTAGCTAATGTGGTGCCAAGGTTTGGTGGAATCGCTCCACTATCCCTTGGTTCTTGGGATGGTAGGGCATGGAGTGTCTGTGCCGAACGCCATGGCTCGCCATGCTGCTTTGGAACTCCTGCAACATGAAGTGTTGCCCTTGGATCTGTCTGAATCGTGGAGGGGAACCCAAAACAGCAGAAGAACTTGAGGAGGGCCTTCACGGCATTTTTTGAGCTCTCACTTCACACAGGAATGGCTTCAAAGTAGCGAGTGAACTGGTCAATGATGGTTAAGCAATGGGTATTGCTGCTTTTGCTCTTGATGCGCCCTTGGGGCATATAATAGTTGATGACGACGTCCTTAAAGGGGACACTGACGAAGGGTATGTTTCTCATGGGTGCCCTAGGGATGACTCCATTTGGACATCCAGTGATCTGGCATGTTGGGCATGAGGATATGAAAGCCTTCACCGACTTTCTCGTCAGGCCAGAAAAACTTCCCTGTCAGGGCCTTCAGAGTGCAGGTGACCCAGAAGTGTCCTTCGATCCTGTCATGAGCCAGTTGGAGGAACTTTGGCTGAAGGGCGCGAGGTACTGCTACCAGCCGATGAATCACTTGGACAGGCTCGTGCCGTCCCCAGGTTACCCAGTAGGCACATTGTTGTCTGTCAGGTAGGTGTCCTTCACAAGATCCAGAAGTTCTCCCTCCGTCATGTGGGCGTCAGTCCAGGGGCACTGTATGTGAGGGGCTTCCTTCTGTGCCCTTATCAGTTCCTCCCAGCACAGACCTGGGGTGGAAGCATCTGGCCCCATGGCGAGGAGAGCGGGTGCCGCAGGGGGTCAGTAGAGCCTTGTGCGGTGTTGGGTGGAGACAGCAGCCATGGCAGCAGTGCAAGGGCAGGACCACCTTGGATAGGGTTCCGCTGGGTCACTGGAGCTGGGAGAGGATTCATCTGGCAGTGGGGGCAGGTGTGACTGGAGGCCTAGCCAGTTCTGGATGCTTTGGCCCAAGGGGAGAGGACAGATTGCAGCGATCAACATAACCACCCCACCGAACAGGTGTTTGTTTTCACGGGCGGATCACTGATCGATAACCCGCAGATGCACCATTGGAACATCTTCAATTTGGTCATTCAGCCAGCCAACCTTCACTTGTTCATCTTCATTGATAATGGCACCCCGGGGCACATGGTCCTTGGAAATGATGTTGACAGAAGCACCCATGTCAACTAACTGTGGCCATTCTTGGGGCAGTGAGGAGCTGTGGGGTTGGGGGTCAAGATAAGCACATGTTCTCGTTGCCCCTTTGACAGGTTGGTCACCTAGGGCAAGATTATGACTGCCTTCGGTGGGGAGTACTTCTTGCATTCTCAGAAGGTGGCAGATCGATGGCCCTTCTGACCACAGTCTACGCAAAGGGCATCATGGTAAGACCTCGCAGGGACTAACCTTGGGGAGGACGCAGCAGTGCCAGGAGCAGGCTTCCCTTTGGAGCGGCACTGATCAGTGGAATAGCCACTCTTCTTGCAATGCTGGCATATGAGGGTGCCATTCTTCAGGCGTTGCAAACCGTAGGTATTGCTCCGTGGTTGGATCCTCCGGTTCAGGGAACTCACTTCGCGGTGGAATGTGTCCCATTTGTCTGCCAGTCGGCAACCGGTGATGAGAGTCTCAGGACTCTGCCCGCACAGAAATGTCGCGAGGTCGTTTGGGGTGTAGGACATGAGGTCCTCAAGCTGCACCCATTCTCTAAAGGTTTGGAAATCCCTGTACTTGAGGGCTTCCAACCAGCGAATGGTGCTCTGGTCTTATGATACACTCATTCGACCACGTCTGACCCCTCCCTTCAGGAGTTGGCGCCACCATTGTCTCCAGCATTTGAGCGTGATCTCATATGCTTTGATCACGGCTCATCGTGCCTCATTAACATCAGTTAATGAATAGTATCAAATTATTAACACAGAAAAAGCAAAAACAAATGGTCAACAGGACGTTTGTAACAATTGTGTGTGTGTATATATATATATATATATATATATATATATATATATATATATATATATATATATATATATATATATATATATAAGCATTATATATATGCATATATACATAGATATAGATATATAATTATATAAACATATATATAACTATATATATATATATATATATATATATATATATATATATATATATATATATATATATATATATATATATATATATATACAAACATGCACACACACACACACACACACACACACACACACACACACACACATATATATATATATATATATATATATATATATATATATATATATATATATATATGCTTATATATATATTATTCTATATAATATATACAGTATATATATAATACATATATGTATGTATATATATACATATATATAAATCTCTCTCTCTCTCTCTCTCTTAAGGATACTGATATATTATATTGTTGATTTTTTGGGGGGCTTAGCAGTTTGCTTGGAGACATTCTGGGCAAAGGTAAATGGAAACAGCGCCTACATATTCAGAGAGTCAGTGCTGGCAAAGGCCTAGCGTCAGTATGGCTTCTCACAGAGACAATGGGGCATTGTACCCTGGGCAATGAGCTGGTTTGCCGCCGGAAGTCATCAAGATCCGGTGAGTGTTTTCGTTCGCTTCCATGGGCGGGTCATGAAAGGTGTGAATTGATAATTTTGAGTAGAGGTCACTCATTCAGGACTGAGTTT